>NC_059123.1:12269323-12552738 GCF_020740685.1 Jaculus jaculus | reverse complement strand
GCCCTTCCCTTCCTCCCTTTCTCCCTTCCTCCCTCCCTCCCTTCCTCCCTTCCTCCCTTTCTTCCTTCCCTTCCTCCCTCCCTCCCTCCCTCCCTTCCTCCCTTCCTCCCTGTGGCCCCGGGATTCCACCACAGCTGGGGGCCTCAGGAAGCCACCTGTGTTCAGGTGTTCGTGTCCTCTCTGTGAAACCAGCAGCAAGGCCTGTCTTGATCGTTGGTGATCATCTTTCTCATTAATGTTGAATGCACTGGGCAGGCCTGGAGTGGGATACGGCACAGGCTGGCCAGGGTTGATGTCACAGGGGAGAACAAAGAGAAGCAAAGTGGCAGCATGAGGAGAGCAGCGTGTCCTTGTTTATGAAGGAGAAACAGGGCTAAGCAGTAGAATCAGAGACAGAAACCAACGTGACATTCTCCTTGCCCTCACATAACCTGATTCCCTGTGGGTGCCGACTTGCTCCCCTCTGGGAGGCTGGGGGAGCCAGGCGGTATTGGAAGCCGCTCACTGCCTGGGTCACTCTTCGGGAGTTCGCTGACCTCTCCGTCCCGGGAGGAGCAGGGCCTCCTTGCCTGGGTGACTCATTCTGGCAGGGACTTGGCCTTATGAAAGTAATTTAGCTCCACTGGGCTGAACCTCGTCATAATTAATAGCAGGATACCTGTTTACATAGGAGGTCCAGTATTACTAACAAAGTGTTGCCCGAGGCAGAAGCAGAGGAGAAAAAAGACAGAGCGAAAGAATGGAGGGAGGACAGTGGCTTTCCATGCACTGATACCCTTCCAGGTGGCCGGGAGCCTGTGGCAGGGTTGGGGATACATCCCTACACGGGTGAGGTTGAAGGGAAGATGATGTCAGTGCTATCATGAACCAGACAGAGCCGGAGGAGCCCTTGCCTTCTAACTCATGCAGCCGCCCAGAGGTCCTGTTATTATCCCTCTTTGAACGCAGCCTGGGAAATCGCCAGCTTGCTATGAGCAGGTTTAAACTGGGTCTACGTGACTTGAATCATAGCACATGTTTTTAACTTCAACATCATCATAAAAACCCCAGCTCAGGGGCTGGAGAGAAGGCTTAGCAGTTAAGGCACTTGCCTACAAAGACAAGGGATCCTGGTTCAGCGCTCCAGGACCCATGTAAGCCAGATGTACAAGGAGGCATATGCATCTGGAGTGCATTTGCAGTGGAGGACTTGGTGTGCCCATTTTGTCTCTCTTTCTCTCTCTCTTTCACTCTGCCTCTGTCTCTCTGTCAAATAAATACAATATATTTAAGAAAAACAAGCCCTCAGCTTATACTTAAGGAGATCTTGCTTCTGGATTTAGAAAGTAGGCAGTCATGGCCTTCTATCAGGAGCTTCTTTTCTAGGGTCTAACTTGGTTTGACAGTTCTAATGTATCAATTCTTATTTCCTTCAGTATTTGAGATGCTCAGTGATGATTTTTTTTGTGATGAGAAGGAAAAGAAATTTTGTTGTTATTTATTTATTCTTTGAGACAAGGTCTTAGTCCATACTTTAGTCTGTCTTGGAACTCACAACAATCCTCCTCCCTCAGCTTAACAACTGCTTAGATTGCAAGCATGAGGTACCACACTCAGCTCTGAATTCTGTTTCCATGTTTTTGTTTTTGTTTTTGTTCTTAAGAGAGAGAGAATGAATTGACATGCCAGGGCCTCTAGCCACCGCAGTCGAGCTCCAGATGCATGCAGTATCTTGTGCGTATGTATGACCTTATGCATGTCACCTTGTGCATCTGGCTTACATGGGATCTGGGGGTTGTTGAACATGGGGAGTAGAACGTGGGTACTTTGGCTTAACAGGCAAGCACCTTAACCACTAGGCAATATCTCCAGCCCTCCATTTTTTTAAACTTATAGTACACAATGATTCCTATTAGGGTTTTTATTTTATTATGCTTTGAGCATTAAATGAGTTGTGAGCTACACTTAGCATTACATTTTCCACTTAAGGGCACTAACGTATTTATTATCTTATTCTTTTCTCTTGAAGTTTACATAGAATTCCCTGGTGCCAATATTTGCCAAATTATGTTCTGCAGAACATGAGGGGTTCTGAGAGATGTAAGTAAAATGTTTTCATTTGGGTGGGGTAGTGCATGCCTTTAATCCCAGTACTTGAGAGGCTGAGCTAGGAGGAGGATGTCAGTGAGTTCGAGGCCAGCCTGAGGCTACAGAGTGATTTCCAGGTGAGCTGTCTCCCCTCCAAAACGTTTTTCATGCTCTTGGTTTCTTGCCAGAAGTGGAATGTAAGATGCTGTTGCTGAAGACAACATCTAAGTCCATTGCTAGACAGACTGAGAAATCAAGCTGGAAGTGCGCTGGAAGCTTCTGCAATGCTGGCCAGTGCTGCGTGAGTTGCTGGGGGAGAAAGGTTCACAGGCAATCTTAACCAGCAGCGGACCCTGCAGACCCTAAGGCTGGCCAGGCAGACAAGATGAGCCCACTGGTGCAGCAGTGGCACACCTGCGCTGAGGGTGCCAGCTGCTCTCTGACTGGGTCCGAGGCCCACTCCGAACACAGGAGGAGGTTCAGCCTGTGGCTTGGAGGAAGTCAGCTCTCAGGAGGAAGCTGCCAGGGTTGTTTGGCGGAGTGGACATGTTGTGCGCATTCGATTGCCTCCTAGATATTTACGTTTGTACTTATAGTTGTGTCCTCGTCAGTGTTGGGCAGAGAAGCTTCTCACGGATGGCTATGACTACTGACTCAATAAACACAGCACAGCGCTGGGAAGACGTTCTCTCGTCATACCCACCGAGGCTCAGGGAACACCGTGCAAAGAACCTCAGCGCCAGGGGGTGGGGGTGAGTGCTTTGGAAAATTGTCCACGCCTCCCAGTGACTGTCAGACCTGGATAATATTGGGCCCATCAACATGCCATCATTGGATGATGAAGCAGGCGAAAGAAAGAGAGAAAGAAAGAGTGAAAGAAAGAAAGAAAGAGAGAAAGAAAGAAAGAAGAAAAAGAAAGACATCAAAGACGTGTGAAGTCTAGTTGGAGGAAGGGAGTATAGACAGGGAATAGGGAGAAGGGGCAGGAGAGTAATGGTGGGGGATCATTGTGCTCAAGGTACATTATGTTCACAAATAAAAATGATCAACAAAACGCTATAAAGATCAAACAGCACAGTGGTTTTCATGGTTAGATATGTCTATACAAAGTCAGTCACTTTTTTTTTTGTTCTTGCATTCATGCATTAATTCAAGGTAGATTAAGGAGCTAAACTGGAAAAGTGAGCATTAAAGCCATTTACAATATGGAGAGATAATTTCAATTCTGTATTACTGTTATATGGTAGGGTTTTATCAAACAGTAAGTCAGGCTTGATCTGGTGACTTTCTACAGGGTGAGCATTCTCAACCTGAAAATCTTAAATCTGAAATTTTTTTTTATCACCAAGATGATATATCAAAACTGAAAAATTCTACACTGAGAAACTGTGTCATGTACAAAATTATTAACAATATTACATAAATTTGCCTTAGATATCTAAATAAGGTGCCTATGAAAGATTAAGGAATTTTATTTCCTTAAGATATCTCATTATGTATGTGGAAGTAGTCCAGAGTCTAAAGGAAGCAAAAATGCTCTCAGGTCTAAGTCACTTCTGGTCCTTAGCATTCAGGTCAAGGACATGCAGGCTATGTGGATAGTGCAGCAGAGGACATGTCTGCCACATGCAGCAGTCAGTACAGGATTTGCTGCACATTGTCTATGTTTATCAGAGAAAGGAATGGGAGTTCTCCTTGGCAACCTTCCATGTGACAACTAATGGAGCAATTATTTCCTAGAAGATGTGGCAGGATCCTGGAATATGACGGTAGATCCTGGGGTACTCATGAACTAGAAATGTGCCTGGGGCATAAATAAGAAGTGAACTTTGTTGTTTTGGTGACAGTTTTTCTAGTATAATTTGTGAACGTAGCATCCTCTCATCCATCATAAATGATACAACAAATTCACCACTTCCCATGTGACAGACAATGTTCTCAGTCTCTCTCTAGCTTACTCTCTTTCTCTCTTTCAGTCTCTTTCTCTCTTTAAAAAAAAATCTCATTCTTGGCTGGAGAGATGGCTTAGTGGTTAAGGCATTTGCCTGTGAAGCCCAAGGATCCAGGTTCGATTCTCCAGGTCCCATGTAAGCTAGATGCAAATGGTGGCGTATGTATATGGAGTTTGTGTGCAGTGGCTGGAGGCTGTGGCACACCCATTCTCACTCACTAACTTTCTCTCCCTCTTTCTGTCTCTGACAAGTAAATAAATAAATAAATAAATATCATTCTTAATTTGAGAGAGGAATGAACTATTCCCTATGTGAAAATCTATGTACATATAGTGACCAAAGGATTAGTATACGAAATATATAAAGATTTACAAACTAGTGATAAGAAGACATGCAATCAAATACCATGATAAGTAATTCATAGAACTACAGAGTGAATGCCCCCCCCCCATTTTTTTAAACAAAGATTGTCAAGTTGCAAGAATTCAGGGATATAAAAACATCCAAGAAACACCACAGGTCAAATGAATGAAGCAACATTCCCATGACCTTCTGGATAGGTGTCATGCTGGCCCGGCTGTCACTGCGAAACGTGTCATCTGCTCGAGCCCAGCAATCAATCACTCTTTCAGGGAGAAACTCAGGTGTTTATGAGGTGGCACACAGAGACATTCTTCAGGAGCGTGTTGTAAACAAGCCAGGTTTAAGGATATCAACATAAAATACTTCACAGAATTATTTATTTGTTTTGTTTTATTTCGATGTAGGGTCTCGCTCTAGCCCAGGCTGGCCCAGAATTCACTATGGAGTCTCAGTGATCCTCCTACCTCTGCCTCCCAAGTGCTGGGATAAAAGGTGTGTGCCACCATGTCCGGCTGCAATTTACTTTTCAAGGGAGAAAAAGTAGTATAAAAGTACATAAATAGGGCTGGAGAGATGGCTTAGCGGTTAAGCGCTTGCCTGTGAAGCCTAAGGACCCCGGTTCGAGGCTCGGTTCCCCAGGTCCCACGTTAGCCAGATGCACAAGGGGGCGCACGCGTCTGGAGTTCGTTTGCAGAGGCTGGAAGCCCTGGCGCGCCCATTCTCCCTCTCTCCCTCTATCTGTCTTTCTCTCTGTGTCTGTTGCTCTCAAATAAATAAATAAATAATTTAAAAAAAAAAAAAAAAAAAAAAAAAAGTACATAAATATACTTAAAGTTTTATGTTTATAATGACATTACATAACTTCTACTTATATACTGTGATATAATCATGTATTATAATATAATTGTATTTATGAATTACATTGTAAATGTAAAATTAAGAAAATATGGCACAAGTGGTATATTTTCTTTATGGAAATGAGTGATTCAAAATTTATGTGGGAATGATATACAATGTCAGGGAATTGGTCATTTAAGGAGAAAAATGATAAAGAAGAGGCCAGCATTAATTTTGCTGTAACATTTTATTCTTCAAAAGAAAAGAGGGAAAGATTAAAATCATAGTTAGGAAAATGTTAACATCTGTTTAATGTCAGGGCTGTATTAATAGGTTACATCTTCTGTACTTCCTGTGTTTGAAGTATTTTGTAATTAAAATTTACATCTGAAAGAATAACATGTATACTGTAATAAAATTGTTCTTAGATCTTACAGCCGAGCCTTATAATTAGGCCTTTGTCGATTATACCTAGTGACCATTTTTCTATCCTTTTCTTTTATTCCCTCCAGGTTTTTATTTTAATGCAGGCTTTTGAAGCAGATTGCCTAGTATTTAGGATCACCAGCAACAATCAGGCATGTATAAAATTTTTTGTTGTTTTTCTGAGGTAGGGTCTCACTCTAGCCCAGGTTGACCTGGAGTTCACCATGTAATATATCAGGCTGGCCTAGAAAATTCACATCGATCGTTCTACCTCTGCCTCGCAAGTGCTGTGATTAAATATGTATGCCAGCATGCCTGGCCAGACATATTTTTAAAACTTTTTTTTTTCTGAGATGAGGTCTGGGTATTTAGCCCAGGCCAGACAGAAAGCCTGCTGTGTAGCCCAGGCTGGCCTGAAACTTGCAATTCTCTTGCCTCAGCCTCCCCAGGGCTGGAATTACATCCTGGGATCACACACACCTGGCTTGAAAACGTTTTGGACAGACGTTTAGTTCAGGGATACCAGCTTTATTTTCACACATTGCCTTATAAGTTGATGATCCAGCTTTCTGGAGAGAACGCCAGGGCCTGGGAGAGGGGGCTCAGCGGCCGAAGCGCTCGTGCAAGCTCGATGGCGGCTGCGTCCCCAGAGCCCGTTAGAAGCCGCGCTAGATGCCGGCTGTGCGAGCGGCGGAGACAGGTCTGAAGCCTGTGGGCAGCTGGCCTGGCGAGTGCGGAGGCAAACCACAGAGAGCCCTGCCTCACGCAAGGGGGAAAGGGAGGATCCAGACAGACAGACAGACACACGCGCACACACACACACACACACACACACACACCCTGCCTCAAGCAAGCAGGAAGGTGAGGATCCAGACAGACAGACAGACAGACAGACAGACACACACACACACACACACACACACACACACACACTACCTGCCTCAAGCAAGAAGGAAGGTGAGGATACAGACAGACAGACAGACAGACAGACACACACACACACACACACACACACCCTGCCTCAAGCAAGCAGGAAGGTGAGGATCCAGACAGACAGACAGACAGACACACACACACACACACACACACACACACACACACACACACACACAAAGGACTCCTGTGCACAGACATCGTGTTAGAGGTTGCAAAGCGATGCTCCTGGTCTCCTTTATCCACTGAGAGCATTCTGAGGTATATAGTACTCCAAGGCCTTTAGTGGAAGCCCAATATGACAGATGGCACCGTACTGAAAGTCGTGTGATTGGGGGCTCTCTGCCCAGGGGTACTCTTCTCCCTCTTCTCTGGTGAAGGGGTGAGGCGATGACAGGATGATCGTCGAAGTTGGGCAGGGAGTGAAGGACGTCGCATTGGGACTTCTGTGAGGCCTCTGTGTAAAGTTTACTTGAACACAGCAAGTGTATCTGGTAACTGAGATGTTTGCCAAGTTACTAATGGGCAGGTGGGCATGTACACGCTGGATGTCCGCAACAACAGGTCACGGGACGGGACAGAGCAGTGCTCTAACTTTTATGCCGCAGATGTGGGCGTCAAAGTGTGGCTCCTCACTTTCTGCCCCGTGTGAGGCACGATTTCTCTCTGTTCACTGCTGGCATCGCCAAGCCCCAGGATTCTTGGGGGTACTCCTGTCTCTGCCTTCCATCTAGCGACAGGCATGGTGGGATTACAGATGTTTGTGCCAACGCATCGGTTTTCTGTGGTCCTGGGGACCCAAGGTCAGGCCCTCACACTGGCTTTCTCCACTGAGCTGTCTCCAGCCTGGCTTTCGGTCTTTAAGTCAAATGCTCACTTCTGGGCTGGAGAGATGGCTTAGCGGTTAAGCGCTTGCCTGTGAAGCCTAAGGACCCCGGTTCGAGGCTCGGTTCCCCAGGTCCCACGTTAGCCAGATGCACAAGGGGGCGCACGCGTCTGGAGTTCGTTTGCAGAGGCTGGAAGCCCTGGCGCGCCCATTCTCTCTCTCTCCCTCTATCTGTCTTTCTCTCTGTGTCTGTCGCTCTCAAATAAAAAAAAAAAAAAAAAAGCTCACTTCTGTGTTTCGTGTCTCCAGGTCCCTTTGCTGTTTGTGTTGTTTTGTGTTGGTGCACAGTGGTGTAGAAACCCAGCCCCTTGGCATGTCTCGCGCATCTTCGCTTCTAGTGTCCAAATTTGCTTTCAATGGGGGAAATGCTCATGAATTGAAGCCCTCGTGGAAAAAAGGCACTGTATAAAAAGTTTAAAGAAATATTTTAGCAGGGCGTATAAATTCTGTTGGGAATAAAATACACTCAAGGTAACAGCTACCTGTAGAAAAAGGAGGAAGTGAGAAAGTAGGCTAGAGGACAAGGAAAGAAAGAGGACGGGGAAGGGTCTTTGTTACTTAGGTGGCTACAAATTTGGGATGAAAAAGAAGAGGAGAGTGCTTGCTTTCCTGTTGGATGAAGAGAAAACCTGGATGCTGGAAGGAAAGAGAACAGAGAAGTTGAATGACAAAGGCCCTCTGATAGGTGCTTGATTGGTGACTACGTGGTAGTAGGCATCTGCACCCCACCACTCACCCCCACTGCCCTCTGACCTGTTTTCTCTGTGGGAGCCTGTATTAGAGGTGAGGGATCGCAGCCCATTCTGTGGCAGTCTACCACTGACTGCATGAAGGCTGGCAGCTAGAGTTATGAAAAGTGGAACCAGAGCTGGAGAGATGGCTTAGTGGTGAAGGCACTTGTCTGGTAAGACAAAGGACCCAGGTTTGATTCCCCAGGAGCCATGTAAAGCCAGATGCACAAGGGGGTGCATGCGTCTGGAGTTCATTTGCAGTGGCTGGAGGCCCTGTGGCACCCATTCTCTCTCTCTCAAATAAATAAAACAAACAAACAAAACAGAGGAACAAGATGAGAAATTACAAGAGTGTGGCAGAGGCAAACCTTGGACACGTGGGCGCTGCGGCAAGAGAATCACTGAGTGTGTGACAGGCGCAGGTCTTCCGACCACCAAGCAGTCCAGTAAGTGACAAAAGTGCTATTTTCAGCTGGCAACGGGACGACGGCAAGGCAGCTCAGCTGCTACTGTTAGAAACTGACAGCCCTTCCCGCACTCCCTCCACTCAGCACAAGACCAAAGCATACATGGATGCATACGATGGGGAAACGTTCCTGCAAGTAAAACGTTTGAGCTAGAAATTATATATGAAAAGAAGGATATAGCTTGCTAGAGACATTTCCCATAAATTATATACATGAATGAGAGGCTCTTTAAAAGATACAGTTTTAAATATTTTATTTTTCTATTTTATTTATTTATTTGAGACAGAGAGAGAGAGAGAGAGAGAGTGAGGATGGGCACGTCAGGGCCTTTATCCACGACAAACGAATTCCACACGCATGTACCACCATGTGCATCTGGCTTATGTGGCACCTGGAGAATCGAACCTGGGTCCTTAGGCTTCACAGGCATAAGCCTTAACCACTAAGCCACCTCTCCAGCCCATGAGTGAGAGTTTTAAGCACAGGTAGCCTTTTTTTTTTTTTTTTTTTGGTTTTTCAAGATAGGGTCTCATGCTAGCTCAGGCTGATCTCGAATTCACTATGGAGTCTCAAGGTAGCCTCGAACTCACAGCGATCCTCCTACCTCTGTGATCTCGAATTCACTATGGAGTCTCAAGGTAGCCTCGAACTCACAGCGATCCTCCTACCTCTGCCTCCTGAGTGCTGGTATTAAAGGCACGTGCCATCATGCCTGGCCACAGGTAGTTTTTGTGTGTGTGTGTAAGTGGTGGGGGGGATGTACTGTGTCATGTCACAGCATACACGTGGAGGTCACAGTACATCCTTGGGGTTTGGGTGTTTTCCTCCTACCTTGTTGTGACGGCTCTTCTTGTTGTTTGCTGTTGTGAGCACAAGACTAGCTGCCTGTGAGCTTTGGGACTCTCCTGATCCCATTTCCCATTGTGATGGCAGGTTGGGAGTTCAGATGTCACCACGGACAGCCGGGGATGTAGTGAGGAGCGGCTTGACACGAGGCCTGTTTTGCGGTAATCTCCTCTTCCTCATGTGTCCACGTTCCATAGATTCAATTACCTAAAGTTAACCACGATCAGACATTAGTAAGTGCAGCATTCCAGAATCACTCATAAATTTTGATGATGTTTATAACAACCTACTATTATTTGTTCTATTTTACTATTAATTATGGTTGCTAATCTCTTATTATATCTAGTCCATGAAATAAGCTTTAACATATGTAAGTATAGGAAATAAAACAGTACATATAAGGCTTGAGATTTGGGCATCGTCAAGGGTCTTGGAAAGCATCTCTCCCAGATAAGAGGAGACTACTGTACGGGGGAGTCAATCGGTTTCTCTGATAAAACATGCAGCAAAGCTGGGGCATAGAAGAGAGGTATCAAGGCTGGCTGACATTCTGACAAGGATGGAATTGGCTCAACTGAGGTGGGAATTTACAGGTTCGCACTGAAAGATTAAGAGCTGTGTTTGGTCCATATTAAATTTGATAAGTGTTAGACATATAAATAGAAATGTTTTGTAGGCAGCCAGATAAAGGAACTAGGAATTCAGAAGGGAAGTCTGGGTTAGGGTTGCAGAATCTAGTCTGTGGCCCACAAGCATGGAATTGGATAAGATTATTGTAAAATAAACGTGTCACTTGGTAGTGTGAATCAAACGTGTCAAAGCTTCTGATGGCATTTGGAAACTGAGAAATTGGCCCAGTGATATAGCACCAAGCACTCAGCTACATACCCTTAACCCCTATATCTTGTTTTTCAATTTTTTAAAAAGTATTATTTTATTTTATCTTTATTTTCATTGAGACACACACACACACACACACACACACACACACACACACACACACACACACAGAGAGAGAGAGAGAGAGAGAGAGAGAGAGAGAATAGGTAATGGGTGCTCCAGGGCTTCTAGCCACTGCAAACTCCAGACACATGTGCCACTTTGTGCATCTGGCTTACGTGGATTCTGGAGAGTCAAACCTTAGTTCTTAGGCTTTGCAGGCAAGCATCTTGACTGCTAGGCCATCTCTCCAGTCCTTGTATTTCAATTTTTGATAGCCTGCACCCTGACAAATGTGAGACGAGCCCTTTGGAGGGGGGTGACACTGTTTTGTATATTTATTTTTTAGTTTTGTTTATTTTTATTTATTTATTTGAGAGTAACAGACAGACACACAGAGAGAAAAAGGGAGAGAGAGAGAGAGAGAGAGAGAGAGAGAGAGAGAGAGAGGGAGAGGGAGAGAGAATGGGAGCCAGGGCTTCTAGCCACTGCACACGAACTCCAGATGCATGCGCTACCTTGTGCATCTGGCTTACATGGGTTGTGGGGAATCGAAACTCAAACCAGGGTTCTTAGACTTCACAGGCAAGTGCTTAGCCACTAAGCAATCTCTCCAGCCCTGCTATGTATATCTCTGATTAGCAATGTCTAGCATATTTTCATATACCTGGGGAAAATGGCTATTTGGATCCTTTTTCTATTTTAATCATGTTTCATTTCTCTTGGGTTATATTAGCCCATTATACATTTTCAATATCTGCTCCTTATCAGATGTATGGTTTGCAAATATTGACTCCCAGTCTGTGGAAGTGCTTTGTCTCATGAAGGCCCACTTGTTTATATGGTATTTAAAAGATACTTATTTATTTGAGAGGGAGAGAGAGAGAGAGGGAGAAAATGACTAGGCATTCCAGGACCTCCAGCCACTGCAAATAAACTCTAGACACATGCACCACGCTGTGCAGCTGGCTTGCACGGGTCCTAAGGAACACACCTGGCTCCTTAGGCTTTGCAGGCCAGCACCTTACCAGCTGGGCTGTCTCTGCAGCCCTGTTTTGGCTTTCGATGCCTGAGCTTTGCTGTCATTCAAGCAGTGCCAAGGAGCTCCCACCATGCTCTCTTCCAGGGGCTTTGTGCTTAAGTCTTTAGTCCACTTTGAAACAGTTATTTATAGCATGGGCCAACTTTTTTTTTTTTTTGGCACACAGATGACCAGCTTTCTCACTACCATTTATTAAGGAGATAATCCTTTCTTCAGCATATATTTGGGGCCCTTGTTGAATATTAGTTAGCATGTATTTATTTCTGAATACTCTATTGTGCCCCAGGGGCCAATGGGCCTGCTGTTTTCTTTATGCTGTCCCGTCATGGTTTGATCGCTGTACTTGTACGTGAGCAGTGGTTTGAAATGACGACACACGAGGCCATGGGCTTTGCACGGTGCTGTTGGTTAGTCGGCATCACCTGTGGTCCCACGTGAATTTGGAATCGCTTTACTTGTGTCTGTGAAAAACATTACTGAAACTTGACACGGACTGCATTGATTTTGAAGGTTTCTCTGGGATGTATATTCATTTTGATAATAGGAATTCTTGCAGTTTTTGAACACGGGATGTCGTCTTTACATTCCCCTTTTGTTTTCCTCAACGCCATTGTTTTTAGTGCACACACACAGAGATCACTTTTCTCCTTAGATAAATTTATTTCTAACTTTTATTTTTGAGGAATTGGTGACTAGAACCACAGGATTTTGCAAATGCCTGACTGCTGAGCTATATCCCTGGCACTTTAAATCCTTTCCAAAATGTTTTCCATTCTCTCTCTCTCTTTCTGTGTATCTCTCTCTCTCTTAAATAAATAAATAGAATATTTAAAAAAGGACTGGAGAGATGGCTTAGCAGTTAATGTGCTTGCTGGAAAAGTCAAAGGTCTCAGATTTGATTCTCCAGTACCCACATAAAGCCAGATGTACAAGGTGGTACATGCATCTGGAGTTCATTTGCAGTGGCTGGAGGCCCTGGCATGCCCATTATTTATCTCTCTTTCTTTATCTTTCAAATAAATAAATAAATAAATAAATTATTTAAAATATTTTGAGGGCTGTAGAAAGTTCATCAATTAAAGGCATTTCCTTGTAAAGCCTGCAGGCTTGGGTCCAATTTCCTACTACCTACACAAAGCCAGATGCACAAAGTGGCAATGTGTTGAGGGTTTGTTTGCAGTGGTATGAGGTCTTGGTACACCCATACTCTCTTTCTATCTCTGTTTGCAAATGAATACAAATATTAATTTTTTGATATTACTATAAATTGGAGTTTTTCTTCATTTCTGGTATTAATAACTCACCGTCAGTATAGGGAAATGCAGCCATTGTGTATGCTGACTTTTAGAGTGGATATTTAATGTAAGCACACTAAATGTGCAGCTTCCATATTTTCTTCTCACTGTTTTCCTTTGCTATTGTTTTTTAGACAAAAACTCAGCACCAGAGAGACACACGGTGCCAAGGCCTCCTCAAAGCGACGCTATTTGTGACTGCGACTGCACTTGCCTTTGAGTTACAGCTATTCTCATGCTCATTCTTTTCCCAGTGGCAGGAACTAGGGTGGTTTGGAACCAACTGTGTAATAGTTTTTCCTAATTTTACAAATATTATGTATTAACACTAAAAAGCCTGTCTTTAGCTATGCTGAGTGACTTGGCTGAAAGCTCGCCTTCCAGATGCAATTGAGTTACTCTCAAAGGCACAAATGTTGGGTGTTCATCCTGAGACGTAAGTGTGCTGTGACAAAACCCAAAAAAACCTGGGCTCACTGCCTTGAAAATTTACTAAGTGAGGAATCAGAGACAATGGCCCATTCTTCACCTCTCCCTGCAGCCGCACCTTGTGTGTGTTCATGCGTACAGCGTGAGTGTGGGGTGTGCACACGCGTGTGCAGATACGTACAAGGAGGGGAGCATAGGGTGTCCTTTTCTTATTGCTCATCTGTGGTTTGCTTTCCTTTGAGATGGGGTTTCTCCCTCCACCTGGAGGAGCTGCTGACCATCTGTGAGCCCCAGCCGTTCTCCCGTCTCTGCGCGTCACATACTGCGCTTACAGGCGTATACGGTCAGTCCCGGCTTTACGTGGTTTTTGTGAGTTGGACTTTCTGGCTCAAGAAGCCCTCATGTTTAACCGGTACCTTAGTTTATTTTTTTTAAAAGAAAGAATAGAGATTTGTCTGTTTAAATACATTTTTATTATTTGTATATGTGTATGTATGCATGTATGTATGTATGTATGTATGCATGGATGGATGGAGGGATTTGCATGGGGTGTCATGCGGAGGTCAAAGGACAACCCTGCATAATTCTCCTTCCGCCTCCTCCTAACACGGGGTCCCATTGTTTGGCTGCTGCTTGCAAGCTTCCAGATTCTACTGGTTCGGTCTCCCTGTGCCTAGCTGTGCTGAGATTACAGATGCATGGGCCACTGTGCATCTGGCTTGATGCGGGCACTGAGGAGGATTGAATTTGGGTTGGCAGGCATGCGAGCAAGTGCTTCAACCACAGAGCAGTTTCCCAGCCCCTGTATGGACATCTTCAGAATGAACTTCCACCATGAGTAGGGTGGCCAGTTTTGTCCCTTGACAGTGGACTCAACTATGTGACTTGCTTTAGCACTGCGGGGTTAGCAGACATAATGAGAGCTTTAAAATAAGTTTTAGTTTTTCTTCTTTAAAAAATATTTTATTTATTTATGAAAGACACAGAGAGAGAGAGAGAGACAGAGAGAAAGAGAGAGAGAGGCAGACAGAAAGATAATGGATGCACCAGGGCCTCTAGCTGCTGCAAACAAACTCCAGATGCACATGCATCACCTGTATAACTGGCTTTCCATGAGTACTGGCTACTGAGCCTGGATCCTTTGGTTCTGCAGTCAGGTACCTTATCTGCTAAGGTATCTCTCCATCTCTTTTCTTCTTTTTTCCCCCTCTTTTTAAAAAATTATTTTGAGAGAGAAAGAGAGAGAGAGACAGAGACAGAGAGAGGCTACTGCCAACAAACCTCAGCTCTGTGTGCCCCCTTGTGTGAATGTGCGACATTGCATGCTTGTGTCACTGGGAGTCTGGCTACTTGGGACCTGGAGGTTCGAACATGAGTTCTTAGGCTTCACAGGCAAATGCCTTAACCACTAAGCCAGCTCTCCAGCCCCCTTTTATTCTTCTTCTTCTTCTTTTTCTTGGTTTTTCGAGGTAGGGTATCACTTTAGCCCAAACTGACCTGGAATTCACTATGGAGTTTCAGGGTGGTCTCAAACTCATGGCAATCCTCCTACCTCTGCCTCCTGAGTGCTGGGATTAAAGGCGTGCGCCACCACACCCGGAGTTCTTCTTTTTTAAATGAACATGTCTCAGCTCTCTTGCTGGAGGGTGAGAGACCTTTGAAACAGAACAATGCACTCCTGTTGTTCAGTCATGACTAGCCTTTATTGGTCACCTTCCAGCTGACCCCAAGTAGATAAACAATAACCAATTACAGTTGCATGCCACTGAGGTTTTGTGGCAGGTAATTACCAATACTATACCTTTTTCTGGCTCTTATATTCAAATGACTCGGTAGAGTCATTGCATTCGCAATAATTGACTTACAGAAGATGGAACTAGATTAATAAGTGGTAGTCTGGCCTGGCTTGAAAGCCAGTGTTGGCCAGTGGTATCTTGCTATCTCATTGCAGAAACTACTGGTTGCCTGACAATGACGATTACACTCTTATTTCCTTTCATTTTAGAATAGAATCCTTTTATTTTACCTACACACCCTGTTTGTCAGATAAAGACAATATTTCTCAGCCTCCATTGTGGCTTGATGTGTCCACATGAGTAGATTCTGGTCAGAGTAATGCAATGAAAAGACATATATGCTTTCTGGAGATGCCCTTGAAATGGAAAGGATTCACTTGCAATGTTTCCTTCTTTCCCAGTCTCTAGTAAGAAACACATAAACACAAGAGCTGGATGACAAGTTGAGGGTGAGAGAATAATAAGAAAACTTAAGATTTTATATATATGTATATATATAACATTTATTTATTTATTATTTTTAATTTTATATATATATATATACAATTGCAATTTAAGTCTCTAGATCACCTATCCAGAGTTTAAATTACAAGGGGAGGGGGTGCTGGAGAGATGGATTAGTGGTTAAGGCACTTGCCTGCAAAACCTAAGGACTCAGGTTCAATTCCCCAGTACCCACATAAGCCAATACACAAGATGGCACATGCAGCTGCAATTCATTTGTAGTGGCTACAGTACCCATTCTCCCTTTGCAATCCCTCTCTAATAAATAAAATAAAATAGAAGGGGGAAATCTTTCTTTCTTTCTTTCTTTTTTTTTTTTTTTGAGGTAGGGTCTCACTCTGGCCCAGACTGACCTGGAATTCACTATGTAGTCTCAGGCTGGCCTCGAACTCATGGTGATCCTCCTACCTCTGCCTCCCGAGTGCTGGGATTAAAGGCATGTGCCACCACCCCCGGCTCAGCTTTCTTTATTATACTGTATGTCATCACTTTGCGCATCTGACTTTATGTGGGTGTTGGGGAACTAAACTCAGGCCAGCACGCTTTGCAAAGTCAGTGCCTTTAACCACTAAGCCATCTCTCCAGCCGGTATACTGTATTTAGCAGTTTCTGGCTATAGCAGCCCAACGTGTATATTGAGTCATATATCCAGGGCCATGAATCACGGAGAACTGAACAAGTACTTACTGTTGCACTGGTACGTTTCCTCTGGTTCATTTACTGTACTCATTGAGCTCACTGAAGATAATTGAAAGGAATATAATTGTCCATTAGTTCAGTTAGGTGGTTGTGAGGTATTGTAAAATATTCTCATCTTTATATTAATTTCCTTTGTCTAAATCAAAGCCATCAATTAGTGTTTAACTTTGCAGGCTAGTGCCCATTTTAGTCATAAAATAAATTGAGTGATACTATCAGGAATTATATGAGTCAGAAATATATAGAGATATAAAGCTAGTCTCTGTCACCAAAATTTATGTCTCTATCACCTCAAAGCATTCAATTTAGTTGAAGAAATTAGGTATGAAATTCTAAATATTTTATTTTGATTTATTTATTTGGGAGAGAATAAGAGAAAGTGTGTGTGTTGGGGGGAGAGAGAGGGAGAGAGAGAGAATGGGTGTGCCAGGGCCTCTGGCTGCTACATACAAACTCCAGATGCATGCACCACCTTGTGCATCTGGCATACATGGGTTCTGGAGAATTGAACCTGGGTCCTTTGGCTTTGCAGGCAAGCGCCTTAACCACTAAGCAATCTCTCCAGCCCAAAAGCTGTGTTTTGCACCAACAATGCTCTGGCCCTAAGGCCAGTCAGAACCCAGAGAAAATGCACAGATTCATTTGAGTAGCATTTTAGAAGCACATTGTATCATGTCATCTAGTCTACTACCCCTTAAGAGTGGGCATAAAGGGGTTAAGTTCAAGTGAAGCAGTGCAAAAATTAACATCCAACATATTTAGTGTCCAAGTATAGTTAAATGTCCATTAATAATTCAGACACATTCTGAGAAATGGACCTTTAAAAAGTATTTTTATTTATTTGCAAGACAGAGAAAGGGGAGGGGGAACGGGCATGTCAGGACCACGTGTTGTTGCAAATGAACTCCAGATGCATGGGCCACTTTGTTCAGCTGTCTTTGTGTGGGGCCTGGGGAACTGAACACAGGCCCTTAGGCTTTGCAAGCAAGTGCCTTAACTGGTGAGCCATCTCTCCATCCCTGAGCAATGAATCTTCAGACAATGTTATCATTGCATGAACCACACAACACAACACAACACAACACAACACAACACACCACAACACAACACAACACAGCACAACACAGCACGACAGAACACTCGATGGTTTTACTTACCATACAAATAGGCTATGCATCTGTGGTCCAGTTATTGCTCCTAGGGCTATGCTAAACAAAACAGCATGGGTTAAAGCCAAACACAGGAGAAAACAATGCCATCTACATACATGGGAACCCAAGGCTTCTGCTGGTTTTCCAGTAAACTCTTCTCTCATTTTAAGAAGCAAGCAGAGCCAGACATGGTGGCGCATGCCTTTCATCCCAGCACTTGGGAGGCAGAGGTAGGAAGATCTCTGGGAGTTCAAGGCCACCCTGAGACTACATAGTGAATTCCAGGTAAGCGTGGGCTAGAGTGAGACCCTACCTCAAAAAAAAAAAAAAAAAAAAGCAGGAGTGTGGTTTAAAATAATAAACAGTATAACATAGTAATTACATAAGTCAGGAGATCGTTATCAAGCATCATATGATAAACACAGTTTCACCTGCTATTCTTTTGTTCATCCTACATACCAATGTAACTCTAAATACATATTAACGCTACACTGTGATCTTATGAAAACTGTCCATCACTGGGTGACAGGAATTCTTCAGCTCCACTGTAATCTCATGGGACCACCACAAAACAGAAACCAAACAACAGAAAGCCTGTCCATCCAGTGTCATCTCACGAGAATAGACCAAACAGGCTGGTGGCTTGGCGGCAGGAGGACATGCTGGGTGCACAGCCTCCTGGGCTGAGTTGGTTCTAGAGAAATGCTAAGATACAAGCGGATCTGACGAGTTTGGCATCCTTGGGCACCATAGAATACACTCAGCATCGAGAAAGCCACCATCCTGTTTTAGAACTCAAAGTCATTTTGATATAAAATCAAAAGAGGTTCTGGGCTTCATTTTTGCAAGGACTAATTCAATCCTGGCAATGGCCAGAAAATGGCATTTATAAGAGATTCTACATTTTAACAAAGTCTGTGTCTATGATTTGTTAAAAAAAAGTCTGTGTTCCACTTTGTGCATCTGGCTTTAAGTGGGTACTAGGAAATTGAACCCAGGTGGGTAGGCTTTGCAAGCAAGTGCCTTTAACCTCTGAGCCATCTCCCCAGCCCACGTGTGCTTTTGATTGTATATATTTGTTTCTGGTATAAATCAGCCTTATATGAATCAGTCACCACGACCTAACAAACATATTCCAAAGCCTGGTGATGCTGAGCTAGACAGTGCTGCGGTCTCAGCCCTCCATCAGTAAATATTTATTGTTTGAGTGTAGTTCTTTTGTTTGTTTATAGTTCTGCAGAGCCAAGGAACCATGTGTTTGAGAATGTTTTCTAACAAAAAGTTTAAAATTCTTTCCTGTTTTTATCAGCTTCTTTTTCTGTTGGACAAGAATACATATTATTAGTTATGGTCTTCCGGAAATCCAAGAGGAAAAATCGGCATCTTTTATTGCTTTCAGTGTTTGCAAAAGACACAACACCCCCCCCCCTTTTATTTTTTACTATTTGTAAATCAAGAGTCTTTCTTCTTGAACTCTTGCCATCTCCAGTTTTGCTTTACTATTCCACTAAAATTATACTACCCAAGGTGCCCAGGCAGCTTGAAATGTTCACTTAATTTCTCTTATTTTTTAATTTGTATTACTCTGAAATAGTAGAGATTAATTCTCCTATCCTAAAGTATGCTGTTTTGATGTTTCTTATTTTTTGTCCCCTCCTCTGCTACTTCTTTTATCCTTTTTCGCTTTTTTCTCCTCCTCCTTCTCTTTTGACATAGAATCTCATGTTGTCCAGGCTACCCTTGAACTCTGCATAGCCAAGGCTAGCCTTGAACTCCTGATTCTCCTGCCTCAGCCTCCTAGGAGGTGGCAATGCAAAAGTGTGCCAACACGCCCTGCAGATCTTCCTGTACCCTAATTGTGCCCCAGTTACCCCTTGTCCGATTTATGTCTCATGTAATTCCATAATCCACACAGAGAAAATGTAACTCTATGTTAACTGCGTAGAAACCCCTCATTTCTAACCTGGCCTCTTGTATTCTCTTGGTTGGCATGCATCACCCTTACTTGAAGTCTTTATTTCTTCTGATGAATCTACCCTGAGTTTGCATAGCGTGCCAAGGGCTCAGGATGTAGCCCCTAGAATCACTCAGAGTACAATAAAACGGAATGAGACTGCCAAAAAGGAAAAAAAAAAAATCTTAGGCACTGAGCATGTATTTCAGGGGTAGAGCGCTTGCCTGGTCAGTGTATCATACTTTTTGAATAAAGTCACTCCCTTGAGTTTCTACATAGCAATTTGCTTCACTTTCATTTACTTTTTTTCTGAGAGAGAGAGGAGCAAGGGAGCGAGCGCGAGAACGGGCACGCCGGCCGCAGGCCCGCGCACTGCAGACGCGCGCCCCCTTGAGCACATGCGCGTCATTGCGCTCCCGGCCGCGGCCCTGCCCGCGGGGGACCTGCAGATTGAGGCGCGAGCTCCCAGGCGTCGCGGGCAGCCCTTCACCGCGAAGCCCTCTCCCCAGCTGCAATTTACATTTTTATTTTTGGTGAACTTTTTTGTAATGAGTTTCTTAATTTCCATTTGTATGCCATCAGATTTAATTTGGATCCTTTTGAAGAATTCTGTGAAGGTAATTTTTTTGACACAGGGTTTTTTGCTGGGTAGCCAAGGCTGGCCTTAAAGTTGTGAACTCATCATCTCCTGCTTTAACTTCTCACGTGTTGGAAACACACACACACACACACACACACACACACACACACACACACACACACACACACAACTATGTGTTGCGGTCAGGTTCGCATTGCTGGTAGAAATCACCCAACCAAGAGCAGCTTGTGGGGAAATAAAAAGGTTTATTTTGGCTTACAGGCTTGAGGGGGAAACTCCATGATGGCAGGGAAAACGATGACATGAACAGAGGGTGACATCACCCCCTGGCCAACATAAGGTGGACCATAGCAACAGGAGAGTGCCAAACACTGGCAAGGGGACACTGGTTTTAACACCCATAATCTGCTCCCAAAGTACACTGCCTCCAGGAGGCATTAATTCCCAAATCTCCAGCTGGGAACCTAGCATTCAGGACACCTAAGTTTATGGGGAACATCTGAATCAAACCACCATACATACTGTGTTTATTGCAAAACTTCCTGGTTTTTGCTGGGTGGGCATGGTGGTGCATGCCTTTAATCTCAGCACTCTGGAGACAGAGATAGGATCGCTGTGAATCTAGGCCAGTTTGAGACTATGTAGTGAACTCCAGATCAGGGCTATAGTAACACCCTACCTTGAAAAAAAAACAAAAAGTTAGGTTTTATATAATAAAAATCACTTTAAATTTTTTTTGAGGCAGTGGTGGTTGCATTTTTTATTTTTAAATATTTTATGTATTTATTTGAGAGGGAGTGAGAGAGCAAGAGACAGATAGACAGCATGGGCGTGCCAGGGCCTCCAGCCCCTGCAAATGAATTCCAGATGCATGTGCCACCATGTGGGTACTGGGGAATCAAACCCGTGTCCTCAGGCTTTGAAGGCAAGCGGCATAACTGCTGAGCAATTGCTCCAGCCATGGGGTTGCATTTCTTTCACAGGCAGGCTGGAGAATATACCAAAATAGTTTTTCAGGATGTGTTTTGCAGAGACAGGTAACAAGAGACATCACAGTGAACCAAAACAAAGAAGAAAGAAACAAAACAAAGGAAGGCCATCAAGTGGAACCTTGCTGGTGTCACGGGAACACTGATGCTGCCCCTCACAGGACAGGTGTGTCACGGGAACGCTGAGGCTGCCCCTCACAGGACAGGTGTGTCACGGGAACGCTGAGGCTGCCCCTCACAGGACAGGTGTGTCGTTGTCCTGTTCACAGTTCACAGTTCACAGTTGATGACAGCCCTATTGCTGTTTGTAGGTGTGTACATGGGGGCAGGTGCTGAATTATGAGAGATATTGTTTTTAGCAAACTTGCTGCAGTCAAGTTTCCATTTTTTTTAAAAAATTGTTTATTTTTTATTTATTTATTTGAGAGCGACAGACAGACAGAAAGAGGCAGAGAGAGAGAGAGAGAGAGAGAGAGAGAGAGAGAGAGAGAGAGAATGGGCACGCCAGGGCCTCCAGCCACTGTAAACGAACTCCAGACGTGTGCGCCCCCTTGTGCATCTGGCTAACGTGGGTCCTGGGGAATCGAGCCTCAAACCAGGGTCCTTAGGCTTCACAGGCAAGTGCTTAACCACTAAGCCATCTCTCCAGCCCATGTTTCCATTTTTATAGGGTAGAGAAAACTTCTGCGGAACCTGTGCATGTTGCGGGCCTGAGTGTATTCCAGGTCTTTGCCGTTATTGTTTGATGTTGCGCCTACTTGTAAGGATGTGGTCAGGTGCCCAGTGGAGACGTGAGGGTACTGCTGACAAGTCATAACCTGGAATTCGTCCAAGTTTCCAGATCGGGTTGAAGTGCTCCTGAACAACGGTGGTTAAGGTGCTCAACAGGCGTGTTCGGATGAGCGCGCTGTACCCTGAACAAAACATACTGATACATGTTTTCTTTTCTTTTTTTTTTTTTGCAGGAGAGTACTCGTGGGGTGATGGGATTGAACCTGAGGCCTTGCTCATGTTAGGAAAACAACAACAACAAAAAACCTCTAGGGCTGGAGAGATGGCTTAGTGGTTAAAGCATTGCCTGTGAAGCCTAAGGACCCAGGTTCGATTCTTCAGGTCCCACATAAGCCAGATGCACAGAGATGCATGCATCTAGAGTTCATTTGCAGTGGCTAGTGGCCCTGGTGTGCCCATTCTCACTCTCTCTCTCTATCCTTCTCTCTGTGTGTAATAAATAAATAAAAATAAATAAATCAGAAAAAAGAAAAATCATTGCCTTTTTTTTTTAAAAAAGAAGGAAAGCAACCTCTGTATATGAGCTATGTCCCCCGCTCTCCTTCTTTCTTTTATTTTACATTTGCCTTTTATTTTGAAGCAGGTTGTCACTAAGTTGCTCAGGTGACCTTGAACTTACACTATGACCCAAGCAAGGTTTGAACTTGTGATCTTCCCACCTTAGCCTTCTGAGTAGCTGGGAATACAGGCCTGGGGACATTTTACTCTTTTTTAAAAAAAATTAGTTATTTGTAAGCAGAGAGGGTCGGGGTAGAGAGACAGAAAAAAGAAGAGAGAAATTGGCACACCAGGGCCTCTTGCCACTGCATATTAATTCAAGGCACATGTGCCATTTTGTGCATCTGGCTTTATGTGGATGCCGGGGAATTTAACATGGGCCATCAGGCTTTGTCAGCAAGCACCTTTAACCACTAAGCCATCTCACCAGCCCAAATTGCACTCTTTTTAAGTATTCAGTTTAATTCAATGTATATAACCATGTGAATGCCACTCTGATGAAAATATGGAATATTCCCAACACCCCATAATATTCTCATGGCAATTTGCAGTAATTCCTTCCTTCAGTCTCTATCCTCCTGACACTACCATTTTTCTGTCCCTTTGCTTTTGCCTTTTGTAAACTGTAACAAGGCCTGGAGAGATGGCTCAGCAGTTAAAGGTGCTTGCTTGCCTGCAAAGCCTAATAACCTGGATTTGATTCCCCAGGACCCATGTAAGCCAGATGCACATGGTGGCACATGTGTCTGGACTTAGTTTACAGTAGATGGAGGCTCTGATGCACCCATTCTCTTTACCGCAAGAAAATAAATAAATAAAATATATTTTAAAAGTGCTTTCTTATAGGCTGTAACAGAGAGTCATTCAGTATATACACTTTTTAAAATATTTTATTTTCATTTATTTGAGAGAGAGAGAGAATTGGTGTACCAGGGCCCCCAGTTACTCTATAAATGAACTCCAGACACATGCACCCCCTTGTGCATCTGGCTTACATGGGTTCTGGGGAATTGAACCTGGGTCCTTTGGCTTTGCAGGCAAGCACCTTAACTGCAAAGCCATCTCTCCAGCCCTCATTATGCACGCTTTTGAGTAAGGCTACTTTTGCTTAGCAGAGTTCTGTGTGAAATTTATTCTTGTTGATGCCAATCAATGCAGTTCATACCTTTTAATTGTTGAATTTTTTCTGTCACATGGTTGTACCTGGTCATACCACAACATGTTTATCCCTTGAATAAGGTAGCTGATGGATATGTGAGTTTTTCTATATTTTGGGCACAAGGAAAAGCATTTGCATCCAACTCTTTGGGTGTACTTTCATTGTAGTAGCACCCAACAGAAAAAAGCTTAATTAATTAATAGTTGTGATAGTTTATTTTTTTTACTAGCTCTAAAATTTTTAGTTTTCCCATTACATTAGATGTGCTTCTTATTAGAGAATTTTGTGTATTAGGTATCATTGTTTGAGGACTGTCAAAGCTAGTTGTCTTTGCATGCAAAATTTCCAAGTTGGATCTGAATGTACTTTTCTGACTTAACTCCTCATTTCTCACTTTGTGCTCAAACTCCATTTCTGGATTAGTTACTCTTCCTAGCATGACTTCTACTTTAAGATGATCAATACATTGAATATATGTAGGGTATTGTTTAACAACTGTTCTAAGGGGCTGGAGAGATAGCTCAGTGGTTAAGAGTGCTGGCCATTTAAGATTGAGGGACTCTCAGGCTGGAAATTGCCCAGGTTGACTCCCCAGAATGCAAATGTGAGTACAGCCATGCATATCTAAAGCCCCAGTCCATGGCGGGGTGGGGACCTGAGAATTTCTTGGGCTCACTGATAGATAGAAGTTCTGGCTTGAGGAAGAAACCTCACCTCAAGGAAAGAAATACACAGAGTTGTCAAGATGGCTGGCAGTTGAGTGCTTGCCTGTGGATCCGGTTCAAGGCTCCATTCCCCTGCACCCACGTTAGCCAGATGCACAAAGTGGCGTACTCATCTGGAGTTCATTTGCAGTGGCTGGAGGCCCTGGGGAGTCCATTCTCTCTCTCTGCCTCTTTCTCTCTCTGTCTGTCTCTCTCAAATCAATAAATAAAAATTAAAGAAAAGATTTTTAATTTTTATTTATTTATTTATTTATTTATTTATTTATTTATTTATTTATTTGAGAGCAACAGACACAGAGAGAAAGACAGATAGAGGGAGAGAGAGAGAATGGGCGCGCCAGGGCTTCCAGCCTCTGCAAACGAACTCCAGACGCGTGCGCCCCCTTGTGCATCTGGCTAACATGGGACCTGGGGAACCGAGCCTCGAACCGGGGTCCTTAGGCTTCACAGGCAAACGCTTAACCGCTAAGCCATCTCTCCAGCCCAAGAAAAGATTTAAAAAAAAAAAAATACACAGATGAGTCACAAGCAAAGGGAACCTCACATCCTTTAGCCTGCACACGCATGCATGTGGCCTGTGCATCTGCACACACATACAAACATCACTCATACATACACCCACATCACACACATGCAAAAAACAAGTTCTAAAAGTGAAAGTTGTGATGGCTTTCCAATCTTATGAACATGCTACAATTTTGAAAAGAAGTTTGAATAAGGGCTGGAGAGATGGCTTAGTGGTTAAAGGCACTTGCTTGCAAAGCCTGATGGCCTGGGTTCAATTTCCTAGGACATAAAGCCAGATGCACAAAAGTGGCTCATAAATCTGGAGTTTGTCTTCAGAGGCAAGGGATCTTGGCATGCCCATTCTCTCTCTTTCTGGCTCTGCTTTCAATTTTATTAATTAATTAAAAGTTAATTATTTTGTAAATGAGCAAATTGGGTATCATGTGAGTTACTTATTAATACAAAATTTATTAAAATGAGTAACAAGGGGCTGGAGAGATGGCTTAGTGGTTAAGGTGCATGCTTGCGAAGCCTAAGGCCCCAGGTTCGATTCTCCAGGTCCCACGTAAGCCAGATGCATATGGTGGCGCATGTGTCTGGAGTTCGTTTGCAGTGGCTAGAGGCCTTGGTGCACCCATTCTCAGTCTCCCTCTCTGTCTCTCCCTCTCTCTGTCTATTATAAGTAAATAAAATTGAATTTCAAAACAGATAAAACGAGTAATAAAACATTCTTACTGCATAATCTCAGGGAGTGGCAGAGCATTATCTTCATACAAATAGCTCATGGGTTGTGGTAGAGAGAGTTGTCTCAGTGTACTTCATATATTGTGACTTCCCATGGGCTTCAGAACACCTACCCCGCTGGCTGATGGAGAGGTTCTACTACAGAATGCTTCTAGCTCTGATCTCAAGCACTGAGAAAGTGTTGGACAGAGGCAAGTTCTTTAACTCCCAAGTAAGCCTTGCTGATGACCCAAATCTGCCTTTTGACTTTGCAGGTTCTCCTGTGTTGTGTGCAAAAGCATTTTAATATAAAAGTCACAATGCCCAGAGGTGACAGATTTTTAACATTCAGAATGGAAGTTTCCCAATTTGCTTCTCTTAGAATTTTACAATGGGATCAGTGGAATCTAGTCTTAAGCATGTAATCCAACACATGGTCTCTTGATGTACATTTAATGCCAACGCAGAGTTCGGAGAAGAGACCATCAGGGTTTCCTCGTCACCAGAGGCTCCATAGCTACGAAGCTAATTGAAAAGAAGTGGAGACTAAATGGGTTAGGAAGACGCTGCGGTCTCAGAAAGAGCTGGGGCAAGTTTATTTTGCAGCGCTCAAAGGCGTAGTGGATGTTGTACGGAGAGACTTGTTACTCGGAGGCATTGTGAGAGCCTGGGACAAATGAAAGGAATTCGTTTCTGCAAGTCGAACAGAGACAAGCTCAAATATTTGATTACTATCCTGTGGTGTTTCTCAACTTCTTTTTTTCTCCTTCATTCCACCCAACTAGTCTCATCACATATGGCAGTGACATTTCTTTTCTGAAACAGAAGTATTTACACAAGAGAGGACAGACGCCTAAATGAGTGAGTGAGGATAGCCGCATTCAAGCACACTAGGTTCTGAGTGGAAGTGAGTACTAATATATTGACAATCTTGAACATGCTCAAAATTAAAACTGACAATTAAAATTAAAACTAAACAAGGAAATTCAGATTTTTAAATGTCTGTGACGCAACCTATCTTTAAATGAGTGTGACAGCCTTTGCCAATACTGAGGCAGAGTGAGGCTGGGGCAGTAGAGAATGCGGCCTCCGCAGACACTGGGCTCATGTCAACAGGCAGGGATAATGTTATAAAGGTTTTCTATGTGTACTTCAAGTTAATTGAGAATTCCCAGCGTTATTATATTTTTAAAGTTTTATTTATTTATTTGCAAGCAGATATAGATAGGGAGAAGAGAGACAGAGACAGAGACAGAGTGGGTATACCGGGGCTTCTAGCCATTGCAAATGAACTCCAGACATGTGTACCTTGTGCATCTGGCTTACTGGGCCATGGGGAATTGAACCTGGGTCCTTTGACTTCGCAGGCAAACACCTTAACCTCTAGGCTATATATATTGTTTGAACTATCCTGGGTGGTCTGTGGAATGAAGAATGAGTCACCCACAAATGGGCCTTTGGAATTGTTAAGGCAATGTAAATTTTGTTACAACCAGTGAAGCATAAAGTCATATAAAAAGTTTATGAACATTCAAAAAACAAGTTGATATCCTTCTTGGGTAGATGAGAAAGCTTCTGCTCAGATGATGTAATTATTTCTCCCAGCTTCACCTCGCTAGTGACAGGTGGCACTGGGTTACATACGGAGACAGTGAGGACTACGCTCTCAGGATTACACTGTTTTATGTCTGCCTAGTTTGCCACTGACGCCCACAATCTAGGTGAGTCTATAGGAGACACTGTATTGTCAATAAACACTTCTTTTTATTATTTATTTATTCTTGTTTTATTTTTATTTATTTGAGAGAGACAGAGAGAAAGGGGGCAGGGAATGGGCACACCAGGACCACCAGCCCCTGCAAGTGAACTCCAGATACATGGGCCACCTTGTGCATCTGACTGACGTGGGTCCTGGAGAATTGGGCCTCAAACCAGGGTCCTTAGGCTTCACAGGCAAGCACTTAACCGCTAAGCCGTCTCTCCAGCCCAATAAACACTTCTTGATTGGTCAGGTCAGATTGGGATCTGTCTGATTTCAAAACTCTTGGCTGTTGTACTGTGTTTGACTGGAGGATATTGCACAGTATTTTATTGAGTGGTATTTTATTGGAAGTTACAGAACCCAGGGAGGGTTAGCGCTGAATCACTCAGAGATATTGAATCACCACAAGGATTTACAAGTTCTTGAATTTCTTAGTACAGAGGTGGTTATTGGTAATTTTGAAGAGAGCATTTATTTTTCCTAAGTAGACTTTGAAGTGAGAGTGTTATAGGCTGAGAAATGCCTTGACCCTGCAAACTCCAGGAATGAAAGCGATCCTCGCCTTGCTGTAATGCCCAGTGCTGTGAGATTGTCGCAGTTCTAGCTGATCTGCAGTTCTTGGCTGGGTGTCAGGCACCAGCAGACTGTGTTAACTCAATGCGCTTCAAGAGGAGACTTCCCAATGCACTCTCATGAGGCCTGAGCGCTTCCCAGCCATGGAAGATAAGAGTCTCTGGCGGTGTGAATGTGATATGCACATCTGCACCCCCATGGGCTCATGCATATGAATGCTTTGTCCTCAACTGGTGATATTTTTAATTTTTATTTATTTATTTATTTATTTGAGAGAGAGAGAGAGAGAGAGGGAGAGAGAGAGGGAGAATGGGCATGCCAGGGCCTCCAGCCCCTGCAGACGAACTCCAGATGCATGTGCCCCCTTGTGCATCTGGGTAACATGGGTCCTGGGGAATCGAACCAGAGTCCTTTGGCTTTGCAGGCAAGCACCTTAACCGCAAAGCCATCCCTCCAGCCTGACATTTTAAAATGGAAGGTTGTGGAATTTTTAAGAGGTGGAGCTTCACAGGAGGATGTGGATGACCAAGGGTGGGTCTTGAGGTTTTGTAGCTGTGCCCCATTTCCCATACACTCTGTTTCCTGGCTATGGATGATATGTGACCAGCCACTGGCATCCCTTCCCACTGTAAGCCAAAATATCTCCTTCCTTCCTTAAGATATTTCTGGTCAGCTATTTAGTTACAGCAATGAGGAAAAGTGACTAAATACAGACTCCAGAAACGGTCTTGCAAGAGAAGCAGTGCAGAAAACCGCCTTCTATTTTCATTGTCATTCTTCTTGAGAGGGAGCCAGGGTGGCCCCTGAAAGTAAACCAGGGGGAAGGTCTGCCCCCACAGTCTGCACTTGCTAGTGATCAAAGGATGACCTGATTTCTTATCTCTTGCCTGGTTCCCTACACCTGTTTTTCCACACCTGAGCCCCTCCCTGGGGCGGGCAGTCTCTTTTTCCATAATTCAGAGCTAATCCTGACATTGGGCTTGGTCAAGCTTAGACCCTGGAACTTGGCATCATGGCTGGCCTCTTCCAGAAACAGCCTCTAGCCTAGACCTATCTCTCTGGCTCACCTGGGCCAGAAGATCAACCCCACCACAATAAGGTTATAAACAGACACATGGGGGGGGTATCTCTGGGCTGTCTGACCACTCCCGAACCTGCAGGCAATGTGAGTCTCCCCTTGCTTCTTTGGTGGCCAAGACAAGGGGAGGAACTCCGACCCCCCTTCCCAGTGGGCTCTTTACCCTCCTGCCCTCCACATGGCAGAGCTTGGTTCCTTCTTTTCCTTCCTCTCTAATTCCTTTTCATGGTTCTCCCAGGCCCACCACACAGGCTTTCTGACCACATGGGTTGTATTCACTTCCTTCTCTTGGCTCTGTACTCCCCTCAAATAATAATATATATTAATAAATATATAAATAATAAATATAGTAATTTAATAATTATCCTTCTCAGTTGCATTTTTGTCTGATTCTTTGGTTAGAAGTTGAAACAAACCTAGGGTTTGGGGTTCAAGAATTCTACTCCTGAACCCCTAACACCTCATTTGATTCAGGTATCATTTTTAGGTTAACTAAAAATTTTCCCAAGTGACCTAGGACCTCCTTTGGAATCAGACATCATTGCATTGATGTCTCTGCTGAAATTTGTAATTTAACATCCTGTGATATCAGTGATATAGTGCCACTTGCATCACACAAGGAAGCCTGGAGCCAGGGACCACAATGACCCAGTCCTGCCTGGCATGGGGATGTGGCCAGTGCTGCTGAACCTGGGTGTCCATAGGTGGGTCACATGAGGCTTTGACATTGGTCAGCTCACGATGCTGTCTGGAATTACGTTTCCTTGACTGGGTTCTTTCTGAAGCTTTTCAGTATCAGGGGTAACCTGCAGATTTTTGTATTTGGTAGAATAACCTTTTTTTTTCTCCTTTTCTTTCAGTTTATGTAAGATGTGGTTCTGCCGCTGCCGCTGTTTCTGTCTTGCTTCACAATTTGCTTATGTGCAGTCAGTGGAAAATGCTAAGAAATGACTTCTAAATACGCAGGAAACGTGATTATTTTGAAAAGACGTAGGGAAGGAATCTTTTCAGAAACCAGTTCTGGGAAGGCTTTTTTTTTTTTAACAGAAGAAAGTAGCATTTATTTTTTATTTTTTAAAAATTTATTTTTTTATTAGTTTTCTATTTAGCAAATACAGGCAGTTTGGTACCATTATTAGGCTCATCCGTGACCTACCCTCTCCCCATTGGCCCCTCCTTGTTGATATATACGGGTCGTGCATTTTGGAGTTAGCCCACAGTTATTGGTACGATAAATGTCTCTGCATATCAAGACCCAACATGTGGCTCTGACATTCTTTCCGACCCCTCTTCCTCAAAATTTCCCTGAGCCATGTTGGGTTCATTTTTGGTCTGCTTCAGTGCTGAGGTGTTGGGGGCCTCTGAGGCTCTGGCTTTCTGATTTGGTAGGCGTTGATTTTTCTCTGTGTTGGTCTCCTTCCCCCTTGTGCTGGTATCCAGTTCATCAAGAAAACAGCACCCTTGCTTGTTCCACAAATTTTCCTTAGTTTTAATTGGGGCTCTTTTGAGGTACGATGGGGTGGCTCTCTCCTTAGGATCTACATCTATCTGAAAAAGAGAAGCAGATTCTCCAACGGAGAGTAAGTTAGCACCAGGACAAATGAGATAACCCTTACTTTTTTTTTATAGAGAGTTTAATAGGTGTAGGCCCTCTTGTATCCCATGATTGATGGTAGCTTGATATTGGAGAGTGGGCTTATGTTTGGATATGGTTCTGACTTGTTTCCCAGCTCCAGCTATGGGTCCCATACCACTGAGGGGATCAGTTAGCCAAATCTAGAGCAGTTGGTTCCCCACCATAGCTGTGTGCCACTATTGCACTTGTGTGGGCATCACGACAGGTTATTTGTTGCTAAGTAGGTTAGACCATGAGTTGCTTGGACAGATCTTGGTCATTTCCCCCAGTCGCCCATGTAGCACCTTCTGGCACTAGACACACTGACTGTCTGAGGACTGACTTTCTCCTGGCTTCCAGCCATGCCATTCCATTTTATGTGTCAGCTGCATATGGTGTCTTCAGCAATAGGGTCCTACCACTGACCTTTGGTGGGTTATCAAGTACTCTGACAGAAATCTGTCATTCTTTTAGGAAACCTTGTAGGTTTCTCTGATCAAAAGCTCATTGTGGATGATAGCCCCATGCTGGTACTGGGAGTTACAAGTCAGTGCCCACTAAGAAAATGAGGAGAAAGATAAGTAATATACAAGAGTTAGAAAGAGGGGGGGGGAGGAGGGAGAGGGAGGGAGGGAAGATGTAGAAGATTTAGGTTAGACTTGATCCTACCTTCTCCAGTGTCTTGTGGTTCAGGTGTTTCCTGTAAGGGCCTGGTGAAGGTTCAGCCATTTGGTCTGTCTTTTAGGAAGTAGAATTTTATGGTACCATTGCTGTTTGGGTCTAGATTAGTGTTTCCCAACCCTTCAATGGCCTCCCCTCCCTCCCCCTCCAACCTAGTGTCTAGTCCATGAGATGCTTGCTGGGTATGTAAGGTATCTTGGGTAGATTCAGGTTAGGTGCTGTAGATGAGTGAGACTATGTGGTGATTTTTTTTCTGTGATTGGGTAAGTTCACTGAGAATGATCTGTTCCAGGTTCAACCATTTTTCCTCAAATTTCTTTGTGCCATTTTTTCTTACTGCTGTATAGAATTCCATTGTGTAGATATAACACATCTTAGTTATCCATTCTTCAAGTGATGGACATCTGGATTGATTCCAGCTCTTAGCTATTACGAATTGAGCCACTACAAACATAGTTGAGCAAATCTCTCTAGCCTGTGGTTTCAAGGTTTTAGGGTAGATGCCCAGTAAGGGAATAACTGGGTCTGTTGGTAACTTTATAGTCAGCCTTTTCAGGAGTCTCCATATTGCTTTCCAAAGTGGTTGTACCATCCTACATTCCCACCAACAGTGGATGAGTGTTTCTACTTCTCCACATCCTCGCCAGCATTTATTTTTGTTTGATTTTTTGATGTTTGCTATCCTTATTGTGGTAAGGTGGAATCTCATAGTTGTTTTAATTTGCATATCTCTGATGATTAGGGATGATGAGCATTTTCTTAAGTGTGTGTTTGCCATTTGTGTTTCTTCCTCTGTGAACTGCCTGTTCAGCTCTTTGCGCCATTTTATGAGTGGGGTGTTAGATTTTTGAGTTCTTTGTAGATTGTGGAGATTAGGCCTCTATCAGTTGAGTAACCTGCAAATATTTTCTCCCATTCTGTGGGTAATCTATTGGCTTTGCTTATTGTATGCTTGTCTGTAAAGAAACTCTTTAGCTTCATGTGATCCCATTGGTTGAGTGACTGTTTAAGATCGTGAGCTACTGGGGTTTTGTTCAGGAAGTCTTTTTCCATTCCTATATCATGGAAAGTACTTCCTAATATTTCTTCCAGTACTATTCTACTTTCTGGTCTTATATTGAGGTCTTTGATCCATTTGGATTTGAGTGTAGTGTATGGTGAAATGGGTGGTTATCCAGTTTGTCCAGCACCATTTATTTAAGATGCTGTCTTCTTTCCAGCCTATATTGTTTGGGCCTTTGTTGAATATCAAGTAGCTATAGTTGCTTGACCCAAAGTCTGGGCCCTCAAGTCTATTCCATTTGTCTATACTCCTGTTTTTATGCTAGTACCATGCTGTTTTTATTACTATGGCTTTGTAATATAGCTTTAGATCAGGTATGATGATGCCGCCAGAGGTATTTCTTTTGCTGAGGATATGTTTGGATATGCGAGGCCTTCTGCCTTTCCATATGAAATTTGAGAACATTTTTTCTATCTCTGGGAAGAACACTGTAGGGATTTTAATTGGAATTGCATTAATTCTATATATTGCCTTTGATAGGATTGTCATCTTCACAATGTTAATTTTGCCTATCCAGGAACATGGGAGGTCTTTCCATTTTCTTAAGTCCTCCTCAATTTCTCTTTTGAATGTTTTTATGTTTTCGTTGTGTAGATCTTTCACTTCCTTGGCTGACGTTATTCCAAGGTACTTTTTGTTGTTGTTGTTGCTATTGAAAATGGGACTATGTCCCTTATTTCTTTCTCTGTATCTTTTACATTTACATATAGAAATGCTACTTGTTTTGTGCATTGATTTTGTATCCTGCTACTTTGCTATAGGAGCTAATCACCTTCAGGAGTTTTGGGATGGAGTCTCTCGGGTCTCTTACATATACAATCATGTCATCAGTGAATAGAGCTAAATTAACTTCTTCCTTTCCAAATTGTATCCCTTTTATTTCTTTTTCTTGTCTTATTGCTTGAGCTAGGACTTTTTTTTAAAAAAAAAGAAGAAATGGGGTAAGATGAAAAATGTCATTGCACCTGTTCATTCCTTTATCTAGGCAAGTTAAGTCATTAATAACAATGTGTCAATAAGTTCTTACAGGGTAAACCAAGTCAGATGACATCAGTGTAAGCAAGCAAGTGTAGTAATAGAGTACTACTGCAAGGTGAACTTCTAGAGCGTGCAGATGGGGTGGAAGGGCACCGAGGATGTCCTGAGGACTGTGGCTTCAGGTGTGTGAGGGCTGGCAATGAGGACCCTGGCTTTGAGGGCAGACTCGGGTTTTCACTCTGATTTTGACACTCAGTACTATGGAAACCATCATCCATATTCTCAGTTTTCTCATTGTCAAATATGGAAGTGGTAATATTTTCTACATTTTGCTATGATTGAATGAGTTTATGTCCATAAACATAGAAATCTGAGCCAAATAAGTTGTCTAAAGCATAATTTTTCCCATCTCTGATTTCTCTAGTTCCTTATGTCTTCCTTTCATCCCTTCCTCCCACAGGAAGATGGCAATGGAGAAAAATGAGTATGGTGTATTCCAGGAGAGTCTCAGTAAGCATTAGAAATTCAAGAACTGAGATTCCATACTTCTGTTTTAAATTTTTATTTATTTATTTATTTATTTATTTATTTATTTGAGAGCGGCAGACACAGAGAGAAAGACAGATAGAGGGAGAGAGAGAATGGGCGTGCCAGGGCTTCCAGCCTCTGCAAACGAACTCCAGATGCATGCACCCCCTTGTGCATCTGGCTAACGTGGGACCTGGGGAACCGAGCCTTGAACCGGGGTCCTTAGGCTTCACAGGCAAGCGCTTAACCGCTAAGCCATCTCTCCAGCCCTCCATACTTCTGTTTTAAAACATAGATCTTGGGGGCTGGAGAGATGACTTAACAGTTAAGGTGCTTGCCTGTGAAGCCTAAGGATCTGTGTTTGACACTCCAGATCCCACATATGCCAGATGCACAAGGTGATGCAAACATGCAAAGTTGAACATGTGCACATGGTGGCACACATGTCTGGAGTTCGATTGCAGGGGCCTTGAGGCCCTGGACTGCCAAATCTCTCTCTCTCACACTCATAAAAAAATACAAAAAATAAATAAATAAAAATAATAAATAATAATAAATAAATAAATAAGTAAATCATAGAATATCTTTATACATTGAGATTGTAAATAAAAAGTTAGCATAACATTTTAATAAGGTAGAATGGGGTTGGAGAGATGGCTCAGTGGTTCAGGTGCTTGACTGCAAACCTGACGACCTGGGTTTAGTTGGCCAGGATCCATGTAAGGCCAGAAGCACAAAGTGACGCATGCGTCTCGAGTTCATCTGCAGTGTTTTTAAAAAGGAGAATGGCAGATGTTAGGTTGAAGGTTTTATTTATCACTGTCATTTTACATGCATGGAATCTAAGGTTTGAAGAGACCTAATAACTTGAGAGTATCAGATCCAGGACATTAACGTCCTATCCTTTGGACCTCGAAGAACAAGCTTCTAGACCCAACATTCGTTGTTCACTAACGCTGAGCTTTAGTGAATATTTCACCTGCTGCCATAAGTCGGGGCACCTCAGCTTACACTTGAAGAGTATTTTTCCTCCTTTCTTTCCTTATTTTAATACTGCCCTACTCTTAGCCTTACTAGGTTTCATCTTGACAGGTATGCCCCATATCTCTAACCTACTAGGATCTTATTTTTGGTTTCTCGAGGTAGAGTCTCACTCTAGACCAGGCTGACCTAGAATTAACTATGGAGACTCAGGGTAGCCTCCAACTCATTGCGATCCTCCTCCCTCTGCCTCCCGAGTGCTGGGACTAAAGGTATGCACCACCTGCGTGGCTTTCTATTAAGATCATTTTTTTGTTTATTTTTTATTTATTTATGCATTTGAGAGTGACAGAGAGAGAAAGAGGCAGATAGAGATAGAGAGAGCAAGAATGGGCGCGCCAGGACCTCCAGCCACTGCAAAAGAACTCCAGATGCGTGCGCCCCCTTGTGCATCTGGCTAACATGGGTCCTGGGGAATCGAGCCTCGAACCCGGGTCCTTAGGCTTCACAGGCTAGCGCTTAACCGCTAAGCCATCTCTCCAGCCCATAAGATCATTTTTGACTTGCGATATCAATATACTGTCATTCAACATATTTCTTTTCCTCCCAAGCTTAGTACCACCAGCAAATGCATTGCACATATATTTCCTATCTTCATTCACGTCTTTGATTCGAGCGCTGTGCAAGACAGGGCTGAAACCAAAGGTCACAGATGGTGACACCATTTCATTAGTCAGAATCTTCAAGAAATGGCCTTTCAATTTGTTTTGAATCCTTCCAGTTGAATTACCACTCAACCCCCTTTTTCTTTGTCACTCTCACAAGGGTATTAGAAAATACTTTGTCAAACTACTTGATGAAATCCAGATATTTAATATCTACTGTTTCCCTTCATATGTCAAGCTAAAGAACTTTGGCAGAAAAGGAAAATCTTCAATTTTCAACTTAATCGTATGGCTACATTTTGTTTACTAAGATAGTTCCCTTCAGTAGAGTTCAAAATCTCATTTGGTATTCTTATTTACAGCTGCCTTCTTAAATTGAAACTCAGAGAATAGACTTCCTGATGATAATTGTCTTTGTACAAGGTCCCTATGTATGCCTTTCCTAAATGCTATAGATTCACAGCTCATTCTCTTAGACAGGAAATGAAAACAAACATCTTCTGTTAAATTATACAATGAGCACAGTCTCAAAGCATGTTCAAAGTGTCTAATTCCCCCTAGAGAGGAACTTGTAGATAAACTCGAGGAAGCTGACAGAATCATAAAATTTTACATTAAAAGTGACTAACTTAAAATTTAAAATGTGAGTCAATGTGACCCATCCTTCCTTTCCTTCCTCCCTCCTTTTCTCCTTCCTTCTTTCCCCCATACTTTCTTTTTTCACAAGGTCTTATAGCCCAGGCTGGTCTCAAACTTGTGGCAATTTTCTATCCTCAGACTCTTGAATGTTGGGATTATAGGTCAGCGCTACCATATCTGACTATGATTGTGTTTTCATTAGTGTAAGAGTATTAACCAAGCTCTTAGTATGAAGATTATGAGCACAGAGTTGTCCCAGTTAGGTCTTTGTTAGCTATTCAAGACTGACATATTTGTAAAGCTCTTTCCCTTTAGGAATTGTCAGTTTGTAGATTTGATGGTGATGAGCATACAGGGTATATGCATGAGAAGAAATTTCTGAAGTAATTAACATAACTGTATGGGTGCTGTGTCATCATTGAAAAACAGATATATTCTTGGGCATGGGCTCAGATTCTAATAATCCACCATTAAGGAATGACCAGAGGTTCTAAACCAGGCATTAAAGTAGAAGAGACCCTATTGCTGAAGACACCATATGCTGCTGACATAGAGCACAGAGAGACCTGGCTGGAATTCGGAAGAAATCCAGTCCCCAGACAGTGAGCCTGTCTAGTGCTGGAAAGTGCTTCATGAGCTACTGGGGGAAAATGGCCAACAATGGTCTCAGCAACCAGAGGTCTAAGCTCCTCAGAAGCAGACACCCGGACACCGTGTAAACACCAGTGCAATAGTGGCACCCAGCCTCAGTCGGTAACCAATGCTTTATGCTTGGCTAAGAGATGCTCTCAGTGTAAAGGAGCCCGTACCTGGACTTGGGAACCAGGTCAGAATCCTATGGAGACAAAGTCTGTGTTTTCTAGTGTCAAGCTCTTACTAGACTTTGCCTAAAAAAGGGGATACGTACATTGAATTATCCCTAAATTAATAATGTTTATACATTTTAAACTATACTGACTTCACTCCTCATTGGAGAATCTGATCTTCTTTTTCAGACAGTAGTGAGACCAGAGGAGATAAACCACCCCTCACACTTTAGCCACAGCTGAGTCCACGGGGGAGTTGGGGAGGTGAGCAATAAATAGCATTGCTTCCATTCCGTTCCTGACCATCAGCGCCAGGGCACAGGAGACAGACCCCGAGGACACTCAATACCTACCACAGCAGAGATCCAGAGGCTTCTAAGAGATCATCACTGAAGTAGAGTTAAAACACACCCACCATAGCCCAGGGAATATTGCAGAAGGAGGGGGCAGAAAGATGGCAAGAGCTACATGTTGAGACATCATGCTGAGAGGCATTCCTTCCCCCCCTCCACAAAATAACTCCACAAAATGACTGCTGCTCTCACAAGGCATAACCCACAACCTCATGGGGAACACCTGCAACCCCACTGAGGAGGGTCCCCAACAGAATAGAGGCAGGGACGAGGGAAAAGAGGGTTCCAACACATGATGTATCCATATGAAGCATCCTGTTAATAATAATAATAATAATAAATAATAATAATAAAAAACAATAAAACTAGAAGAGAGACTAGTTGGAAAAAGAGAAGGGGTGCAGTGGAGGGGAATGGAGGAAGGGGATAAGGAGGGTGGGGGAAGGGCATAGTGATCAGGGTACATCGTGTCTCTGTATGGAGGTTGTCAATAAAATGTTACAAATGGGTGAAGAAGTGATTGAAGATATAAAAAGAAAGACAGTTTTAAGACAGCATTTCTCCCTTCTGTTCTCCCTTTCATCCTATTGTAAAGAACTAAGATTCAGGGCTGCCGAGGTGGCTCAGTGAAAGGGCTTGCTGGGAAAGCATGAGTTCCTGAGTTCAAAGCCGCGGAACCTATGGCCTCGCGTGAGCACTTGTGATCCCAGCATGCCTAGGGTGAGAAGAGAGCTGAGGCCTGGAGAGCCCCCGGGCCGTGTGGCATGGCCTACTTGGGGTGAATTGCAAACAGGTGGGATACAAAGAGCCCCAGAGACGGCTCTTGACCTTCACGCCTATGCAGGGGCATGAGCAGCTCGGCAGTTACAAATACATATGTGCATATGCACACACATGTACGCGTGCACACACACACATGCACACCACGCACACAAGTCAGCACAATTCAAAATAAGGGGGGAAAGACTTGTTCACAAGTCACACTGAGGCACTGTCCATCACCTCACGGAGGATGGCGGCTATCAAGGGGAGTTCATCTGTGTTTGATTTTCCTGTTTGCTAGGAGTCCACACTCAGTCTCCCCTGAAGATTTCCATTTAGAAAGAGAAGAAAGCTGGGCATGGTGGCGTATGCCTCTACTCCCAGCACTTGGGAGGCAGAGGTAGGAGGATCGCTACAAGTTGAAGGCCACCCTGAGACACGCAGTGAATTCCAGGTCAGCCTGAGCTAGAGTAAATCCTTACCTCGGAAAAAAAAAGAGAGAGAAGATAAGAAATAAAGGGAAGATAAGCTGGGTATATAGTTTTATTGCCCTGTGAGACAGTATGTGAAATTTGTATATTACCTGGTAATCTTACTTTCATTCTTACAGCTCTTCTGACCTACATGCTGATAAATGCAAGGTGCTCAGAGCCAGCTTTGCAATCTTACTGGATCTCACATTCATGAATCAACACGTTGTTTTGACAATGCTTATTTATTTTGTGTACATGTGTGTGTACTCTTGTGTGCAGGTGGGTGTGTGCATACCATGCTGTGTGCGTGAACATCGGAAGACAGCTGCCTCGTCGGCCTTCACCTCTCACCTGTTCTGAGGAAGGGTCCACAGTGCTTGTTCCCTGCTCCCACTGTGAGATCTAGGAACTCTGCCGTCCCCAGCTCCCTTCGCAATGTAAGCACCCTGGGGCTGTGAAAGCTGCTACTCCTTCCAGCTTTCATGTGGCTCCTGGGATCTGCACTCAGGTACTTACAGGGCATGGCAACTGCATCCACTGAGCCATCGCCCCAGCTTTGCAGATCATTCTTAAGATGTACTTCTTCATCTTTAATTTATTTTTATTTATTTATTTGACAGAGAGAAAGAGGGAGAGAGAGAGATAGAGAGAGACAGAGAGAATGGGCGTGCCAGGGCTCCAGTCACTGCAAACGAACTCCAGACACGTGCACCCCCTTGTGCATCTGGTTTACATGGGTCCTGGGGAATCTAACCTAGGTCCTTTGGTTTTGCAGACAAACGCCTTAACTGCTAAGCCATCCCTCCAGACCTTGAAATGTATTTCTAAGGGAGATGTTTTTAACTTTTTGAAAAAAAATTGTGTTTGGATTCTGCAGACAAAAAGGTAAACAGAACACTTGAAGGGTTAGCTTTGTTGGATCTCAAATATCTAGAAAATACAAAACAACTCTGAATCATTGCCCAAGAGTCCAGTATATTGGTGTGTCTCGTGAGATAGATAAGTTTCAATTAAGAAGTAGTAATGTGAGAACCACTGACTCATTACATTAGGTACAACGATATAAAACTGTGATTCTTCCATAAGTCAGATAATTGAATATTGGAAAGTTTATATGCCTAAAACTTATTTGCAATCCATGGTGTGTGTGTGTGTGTGTGTGTGTGTGTGTGTGTGTGTGTGTGTGTGTTTGGGGGAGGACTTTTATTTGCAGAGTTTCTCTGTAATTGGTTAATAGAAGGAAGAAACTAAGAGAGAGCCATTACCAACTTGAAGTTCGTTCTGACTGGCACGCTATGAATCTCCCATGTTATGAAGAGGGGTGAAGGCTCATCAGATGACAGAGGAGGCACCATACAGCATTTGGACGCCCAAATGGAATCTTTATGGTGATGAAACAAACAATACATGCACAGCTTGCCAACGTGAATGATGACGATGTACAAAAGTTCAGCCAGAGCCGTGTTCTGCTTTCGGGGCTGGGAACAGATGGCCTGCTCCCATAGTACGAGTGACGCTGGTCACTTGTTTCAGTTAATTTCTGCAATTCATTGGTCCTACCTCACATGTTGGGCGACAAAATTCATTACAGGCATCTTTGGATAGCTTTGCTTGTCAATTTGTTTCAAATACACTTGAAGGATTTAAAAACCTCAAAATGAAGGAAGTGAGATGAAAATATTGCATGAATTCTGTCTCGTTCATTTGCAGAAACTGGTATTGATTCCAACAGCACTTTTGTAGGTACTCTAGAATGGGACCAGACACACGGCTGTAAAGTTCAGCATAAATTTTTATTATAAAATTCGGTGCCTTTTCCAAAGCAGCCTTTCGTCCTTAGACTGTCTTCTTGCGCTTCCTTTGTCTTAAGCTATTAAGTGCGACTTCCTGTGGTTAAATGCTTCCTGAAGGCTCATCTCCTCGTCTTTCAGTGCCGGTGGCATCTCAGAACCTCACCCCCGTGAGGCCCCGCTCGGCTCCGCTCAGCCTTGCCCGCCCGAGGGTCTCACCTCCACGTTGCCTCCCTGCTCATCTTCAGAGGCCTTCCATCTACTGACAGCGTCGCTATAGAGACAAGCTGAACGGCACAGTATAACGAGTGAGATATGGCCTGGAAAGTGTTTTTCAAAATATGTATGAATGTGGGGGTTCGATCCAGGTGTCCCCTACAGACTTAGGTGTCCTGAAAGCTAGGTTTCCAGCCGATGGAGATTTGGGAATTAATGCCTCCTAGAGGTGGTGTATTGTTGGGGGCAGACTTATGGGTGTTATAGCCAGCTTCCCCTTGCAAGTGTTTGGCACACCCTCCTGTTGTCCACCTGCTGTTGGCTGGTATGGGGGGTGATGTCCACCTTCTGCTCATGCCACTGTGCTCCCCTGCCATCATGGAACTTTCCCTTTAGTCTGTAAGCCAAAATAACCCTTTTTTAAATCCCCCCAAAGCTACTCTTATTTGGGTGATTTCCTTTTATTTTTAATTTTTTTAAATTTTTATTAATTTACTTGAGAGCAACAGACAGAGAGAGAACGAGAAAGAGAGAGAGAGAGAGAGGGAGAGAATGGGCATGCCAGGGCCTCTAGCCACTGCAAACAAATTCCAGATGCATGAGCCCCCTTGGGCATCTGGCTAATGTGGGTCCTGGGGAATCAAGCCTCGAACCAGGGTCCTTAGGCTTCACAGGCAAGCACTTAACCACTAAGCTATCTCTCCAGCCCTTGGTTGGGTGATTTCTGCAAGCAATGCAAACCTGATGCAACAATGATTATAAGAATAATCACCATTAACCCACTTCTATTGAATCATAAAATTCTACAGGGTAGTGGCTTCATTTCTGAAATCCATTGTTATATCACTGGGTAATGACTGATCATTTGTACTGATGGTAGTTAGGGAGACTGGAATAAGAACAATAAACCTTTTTTCTTTTCTTTTTTTTTGTTTTGTTTTTCGAGATAGGGTCTCACTCTAGCCCAGGCTGACCTGGAATTCACTATGGAGTCTCAGGGTGGCCTCGAACTCACGGCAATCCTCCTACCTCTGCCTCCTGAGTGCTGGGATTAAAGGCGTGCGCCACCACGCCCAGCCAAGAACAATAAACCTTTAGACATTCTTGGTTCAGCTTGAGATCTAATCTTATTGCTCAATTCTATTTTTTTTAAAGTTCCATTATGATGAGAGCTTTCTGTTTTATTTTCATTTTCTTTTTTTTTCTTTTTAGTTTGAGAGAGAGAGAGACAGAGAGGATGGACACATCAGGGCCTCTGGCTGTTGCAAACAAACTCCAGATGTGTGCACCACCTTCTGCATCTGGCTTTCGTGGGTCCTGGAGAATCAAATGTGGGTCCTGTGGCTTTGCAGCAAGTGCCTTAAGCCTTAAACCATGTCTGCAACCCTAGCTTTCTGGTTTTCTTTTTCTTTTTTTTTTTTTCCCTGAGAACTTCAATTACTTAGTTCAACAGGAGGTTAATGAAAATGCAAGTATATAATAGATAATATTTCCTTTTTAGAAACATATTTATTTATTTGAGAGAGAGAAGGAGGCAGAGAGAGAGAAAGAGAGAGAGAGAGTGGAGAGAATGGGCACACCAGGGCCTCTAAGCTACTGTAAATGAACTCCAGATGCATGCACCTCCTTGTGCATCTGGCATATGTGGGTCCTCGGGAATCGAACTGGGATCCTTTGGCTTTGTAGACAAACACTTTAACCACTAAGCCATCTCTTTAGCCCCCCCCCCCCTTTTTTAAAGGGAGTTGCATTTATTTCCTCTTACTGTTTAAGCTTACAGTCCACCAGGGTGGGTAAGGCACGCAGCAGGGGCACATTGTCTCAGACTTTAGGAGGCAGAGACAATCTCATTACTGAGGTTATCTCTTTCACTCTGTGTAGGGAATGCCAGCCTGTGGAATAGTGCCACCCATAGATAGGGCAGGTGGGATCCCGGTTCCTCAAAACCCCTGTCTGTTGTTGCTCTGCTCATAATAGCTAGGAAATGGAATCAGACTAGATGCTCATCAACTAATGAATGAGTGGATTATGAAGAGGTGGTACATATATACAAAGGGAGTTTTATCCAGTGGTAAAGAAAGATGAAATTTGCAGGAAAATGGATGGAAATGGAAAAGGTTATACTGAGTGAGGTAACGGGCTCTGGAACACAAATGCTGCAGGTTCTCTCTCATCTGTGGACTCTAGCTGTTAAATTTCTAGATCAGTGGTTATAAGTCAGGCTGTCTGAAGATTATTTGGCGGGGAGTACATATATCCTTCCTGACTTAGCTATTTAGTCTTAATATTTGAGCCACTTGAAGTGGTGGCCAGCAAACATACTTGCATGTAAGTACGTACACATAGGTGCCTATGTACATATATGTACTGAGAAATGGTAGAAATTTTTGGTATTTTGTAGTATCCAGATATTTATTATTTTTACCTACCAAACCAAACTTAAAATTTTTTAAGTAATTTATTTATGAGAGAGAGGAAGAGAGACATGGAGGGAGAGAGTGGGTGCATCATAGCCTCCAGCCGCTGCAAATTAACTCCAGATACATGCACCACCTTGTGCATCTGGCTTACAAGGGTTCTGGAGAATTGAACCTAGGTTCTTGGGCTTCTCAGGCAAGTGGCTTAACCACAGAGCCATCTCTCCAGCCCTGAACCAACCTTTTAAAATCCATTTTCATTACCTGATGTTACACTTTAAGGAATCTCATGTCAAAGTATTTTTTTAAAAGATTAGCCTGTGACTTTTTCTTAGACTATCTAAGTGTGGTGGCCTTTTGTTATGATATGATACACTACATATTTAAGATATTGTTTGGCAGTGATAGAGTAAAAATGATCATTTAGATGTCATGTCCATGTCCAACAAAAGCCAGTAATTTCCAAAGCAACTTGAAATGGCTGAGGTTGGTAATCCTTCACAATCATGTTATCATCTATATTCAAGAAAGAAATCCATTTATTTTTGTCATAAACTTTTAACAATCACTTTCCCTTACATTTCATCTTAAAATGCTTTTCTACAGTAAATGCTGATGAGTTACTGGAATAAAAGCAAATGACAGTACAATCACACACCAGACCAAAATAGCCCAGCAGGCTGTATTTATAAGCAGTTCCCAAGGATAATGTAGAAAAGAGAGAGAAGACTCACGAGCTCTGCAGCTAGTGTAGGGAATGTTCTCGCATTTTTGCCTAGGTGGTGAAAAGATACTTGATGGCAATAGACTTAGAACTTTTCTTGCTTTCTTCTGCCCAAAAGACTTGGACAAAATTGGCATGGTGATGCATACTGGCCTTGTGGTTCCAGTGCTACTTGGGAGGTGGAGGCCGATGCATCACGAGTTCAAGGCCAACATGAGCTACAAAGTGAGTTTGAGACTATCGATCCCCCTGTCAAAATGACAGAGATCTGCTCAGTGTAAAGGAACCCATATCTGAAATTGGGAATCAGGTCAGCATCCTGTAGAGACAAAGATTATGCTCTCCAGTGTCAAGATCTCACTAGTCTTTGGCTAAAGAGGGGTTAAATACATCAAATTCTCCCTAAATTAATAATGCTTATCTCATTTAAACTATGCTGACTTCACTGTCCTTTGGAGAATCTGCTCTTCTTTTTCAGAAGGTAGCGAGACCGGAGGATGTAAACCACCCCTTAGACTTGAGCCAAGCCACAGGTGAATCCACAGAGGAATTGGGGAGAGCGCTGCTTCCACGCTGAACCTGACAATCGGCACCAGGGCGAAGGAGACAGACCCTGAGGACACTCCACACTACCAAAGCCTTCCAGGAGCTCATCACCAAAGTAGAGTTAAAACTCACCCACCATGGCTCAGGGAATTTTGCATGAAGCTGAAAGATTTTAAGAGGCACAGGTTGAGACATCATGTCCAGAGGCATCCCCTCCCCCCAACAAAATAACTGATTACTGCTCCCACAGCGCATAACCCACAACCCCATGGGAAATACCTGCAACCCCACTGAGGAGGGTCCCCAACAGAATGGGGCCAGGGATGAGGGAAAAGAGGGTTCTAACACATGATGTATCCATATGAAATATGTTGTTAATGATAATAACAACAACAATGATAATAAAAAGAAAACAAAACAAAGACAAACAGAGATTAAGTAATTTTTCCTGAATCCAGTTCTGGAAATAATTCATCAGAAGTCATTGAAAACTAAGACTTTAGCCTCATGAATGGGGCCTGCTTATCTGAATTCTCACATCATCAGATCATTAGTACCGGCCATTAGGAAGCCTTATAGGACATTCACTTATACTGATCTTTGCCCTGCTTCTTTCTGGACCTAGGTAACTCCTTATCAGTGTTCACATTTCAACAGAAGTACCACATACTTTTAGAAGTGACTTTAACTTTTTATTGACAGCCTCATACACATGGACAACATACAGTGCTCTTAACTTCCTTCTATGTTCCTCTCCGTTTGTCTTCCCTCCCCTCCCCTCCACTGAACCCCTGATTCTTTCTGAATAGTCTCTCTCTAGAAGCAATTTAAAATTATTTGATTTATTTGCAAGGAGAGAGAGAGAGAGAGAGAGAGAGAGAGAGAGAGAGAGAGAGAGAGAGAGAGAGAGAGAGAGAAAGAGAGAGAGAGAGAGAGAGAGAGAGAGAGAGAGAGAGAGAGAGAATGGTGGCACCAGGGCCTCCAGCTTCTGCAAACGAACTCCAGATGTATGAGCTGCTTTTCATCCAGGTTTATGTGGGTTCTGAGGAGTGAACCTGGCTCATTAGGTTTTGTAGGCAAGTGCCTCAACAGGTGAGCCATCTCTCCACCCCCTCTAGAAGCTGTTTTAGATGGCACCTATTTCTTTATTATAAGCCTCATAATACCACAGCATCCTCATTTTATAGAAATATTATTTCATGCTATTTTATAATTATTTAATTGTCTCTAACTACAATCTTTGAGATTAAGGACTATGCCACTGGCTTTCTGTTATTATTACAAACATTTGAGACAATGCACTTACACAAGCAAGAAATATATATGTATATAAAGTTTGGTGTGGTTCACAGTTTTGGCCAATAATTTTTGGCCCTGCTGTTTTTGACTCTTTGGTGAGGCAACACGTTATGACAAAAGGGCATGGTGGGGTAGAGTATTCATCATATAGTCAGAAAATGAAGGAGAAAGGAAGGACATGGGCTCCATCACCCCCTTCATGAGCCACATACTTAAAAATGTAAAGGCCTCCCACTCCATGTCTTCAAGGCTCCACGGTTGCACCGTCGTGCCATGCTAGAGACCATTCTTCGCCTGTGTAGTCCTTTGGGGACAGTTACGACCCACGCTACAGCAAAGACTGTCCTGCTTCTCTGCAGTCACTGCGTTCAGTGACTGAGCCCGTGGTTGGTCGTGAGCGCACACCACTGAATGAATGAGGGGGGATGCATGAGCAGGGTGTCTGCACCCAGTATTTTATTTTTGGAAGGAATCTAAAAGGAGAAGATAAAAACAATTACATTTCTCCCCCCTTCTCCCGAGATTATTAATAAAATGTGTATAATGATGACTGGTAATGGTAATTGTGGTGAAAAAAATCTATGTTACGAAATGCAGAAGCATTCCTGGTATGTTACTATTGGAGCCTTTTTTCTTCTCTTCGTTTCATTGCCTTTTGTATCTGTATCCTTTTATCATGAAGCAAACTTAAAAACCAACCTCCTGGTATATTTTTATTTCCATTTTATTTCTTATTTGCAAGCAGGGAAAGACAGAAAGAGAGAGAGAGAGAGAGAGAGAGAGGGAGGAAGGGAGAGAAACAGAGAGAGAGAGAGAGAAAGAGAAAGAATGGGTATGCTAGGAATTCCGCCACTGCAAGCGAACTTCAGATGCATATGCCACTCTGTGCATTTGGCTTTATGTGGGTACTAGGGAATTGAACCAAAGTCATTAGGCTTTGCAGGCAAATGCCTTAACCACTGAGCAATCTCTTCAGTCCCTTTATAGGAATTTTTTCAAGGACAGATAACATTTACTTCCCTGTAATGCATCATTAGCACATGTTTACGAGCGACTGACAACGGGCATTGCACTTTTTTTTTGAAGAGGTGCTATTGATAGCTGGTTAGCTTAGTGGATAGGGTGAGCAATGAAGCCAAGACAGAGGTGGGGAGGCGTAAAAGAGTGAGTCACCTGTGTGGCATTCACTAGCCACCTGCTGCTCCTAAACTCCGGCAGGCTGAATAGTGGCATTCATAAGAGGAACAAGACGAGAAATGGCTCAAGAGCAGCCAATCAATACTGGTAAATAAATAGCCAAAAATAAACAGGGAAGCGAAATGGTGTCAATTTTGTGTCTGGACGGTACCATGTCATTACTATGGCCAATTATTTTCCTCTCCAAGTGTGCTTCTTATCTTTGCCTATTTCACAGCTGAACATGCCCCTCCGTTAGTCAATTCTCCTTCACATTCAAATGTAGGAAGGTGGTTTACATACAAAAGGCTACTGAAACATGTTTATTAAATGACTTTTGAAGTTTTGAGTGTATGAAAGAATAAAGAACTAAGATATTTTTTGTTGTTTTTCTTTTTTTAAGTTTTTTTATTTTTATTTATTTATTTGACAGTGACAGACAGAGGAAGAGAGAGAGAGAGAGAGAGAGAGGGAGGGAGAGGGAGAGAATGGGCATGCCAGGGCTTCCAGCCACTGCAAACGAACTCCAGACGCATGCACCCCCTTGTGCATCTGTCCTGGAGAATTGAGCCTTGAACCAGGGTCCTTAGGCTTCACAGGCAAGCCCTTAACCGCTAAGCCATCTCTCCAGGCCTTTTTTTTGTTGTTGTTTTTCAAGGTAGGGTCTCACTCTAGCTCAGGCTGACCTGGAATTCACTATGGAGTCTCAGGATGGCCTTAAACTCACAGCAATCCTCCTACCTCTGCGTCCTGAGTGCTGGGATTAAAGGCATGAGCCACCATACCAAGCAAGAACTAAGATTTACTTTGTTAATTCACACTATCTTTCAGTTTTCAAAGCAAACAGTAAGTTGCATTATTGGGTGACAATTGAATAAATAATTATAAGTACCTCAGCAATTTTCAGTTACACATTGGATATTTCCATGTGGATTTTTTTAAATAAATATTTGATTTATTGATTTGTGAGGAGGGAGAGAGAATTGGCATGCCAGGGCCTCCAGCCGCTGCAAATAACTCCACATGCATGTGCCACTTTGTACATCTGGCTTTATGTGGGTGCTGGCGAATCCAACTTGAGTCACTAGGCTTTGCAGGGAAGCGTCTTAACTGCCATCACTCCAGCCTTCCATATAGATATTCTAGTCATCAGGGAGAATAATGGTGGACAGAGATGACATTCGTCTGGGACCCAGGAACATAATGTATTGCCTGGTAAAGGTTCCGGACATGTGGCTGGATGAAGACTCTTATTTTAGTGAGACAGACCAGAAAAGACCTTTAATACAAGGGAAATGTGTTATGGACAACTTCTTCCATAACTACAAGACAATATGCGGGGATCATCATTCCCTTTCACCACCTTCCCATTTCCCCTCCCCACCCCCACTCTACTGAGTCCAAGGGTAAATTTGAACATGAAGACTTGAGGGCAGTGGGCTATGGGTGTCCATGCACAGGCAGGATGTGAGGGGCTGGGGTACTAATGCATGTCTATCCATGCAACAGGACATGAGACAGCAGCGGAGATGCCGAGCTGTTGTTTGACGAAGCATGGCTGACTCTTGTCATCGACCGCTGAGCAGACGTCAGTGTGGTAGAGTAAGGTGTCGCCTGTTAACTCACGTGTTCTGGATTCTCACTTGCTCTCCCGCTGGTAGCAGTTTGGGAGGTGAAGCCTTGCTGGAGAAGGTGTGGTGCTCGGGGTGAGTTTAGGGTGCTATAAGCAGCTCTCCTTTGCTAGTGCCAGGCTCACTCAGCCTTTGCTGTTTCCACCTGCTGTGGAGGAAGGGATGTCCCCTGTCTGGTCACGCTAGGCTTCTCCCTGTCATCACGCAGCTTCCTCTCGAAACTGCAAGCCAAACTGTAAGCCAAACAAGCCTCTTCCTCCCATCAGCTGCTTTTGGTTGGGTGTTTTGTCTCAGCAATGTGAAGGAAATCACAGCAGTCAGATACGAAGAGTATAGAGCACATGATTTCATTAATATCAAAAAAGTTCATGGCTGGAGAGATGATTAGTGGAATAAGGTGCCTGCCTGCGAAGGCTGAGTACCCAGGTTCAATTCCCCAGCACCCATGTAAGCCAGATGCACATGGTGGCACATGTGTCTGGAGTTCATTTGCCTTGCTGTGAGCATTCTCTCTCAAAAATATTTTGAAGAAAGAGTAAAAATTCTTTAAGAAAAGTTCAATGCATGCAAAGCCATTCTGAATATTGTCTTTGGCAAAAGGTGTAGATAATAGTTGGAAGGAGCAAAAGGGAGTTTGGAGGTGTTGATAATGTTTTATTTCTTGATTTTAGGTAAGGGTCATATGTTTGTTGACTTCAAAATTAAAATATTCAATGAAGGCAGGACAGATGGCTTAGCAGTTAAGGTGCTTGCCTGCAAAGCCAAAGGATCCCAGTTCGACTCTCCAGGACCCACATAAGCCAGATACACAAAGAAGCACACAAATCTGGACTTTGTTTGCAGTGGCTGGAGGCCCTGGTGTGCCCAATCTCTCTCTCTCAAATAAATAAATAAATAAATACATAAATATATTTAAAAAATTAAATGAGTTGGACACATATGAACCTTACATGTTACACCTATGATTGTGTTGTTTTACACATGTATGTTTTGCTTCAATAAAATTTTTACTTGAAACCTGAGATACCAAAATCATGAAGGCTTGGGTTTTAAAATCCACTTTGGCTGTGGAACACACTGTGGAAACCCCCGAAAGGACCTTAATGGCTGAAGCATTCAAATGAAGGACACAGATCTCAGTAAACCAACAACAGTAGAGCCAAGGATATCATTAAGATTAATCAATTATTAGCACAAAATCGAAAGTCTTGGGTGATGTTGTTCAAGAAAATTAAAGTAATAAATCACACCCAAAGAAGTGCATCTAATGGCACAAATGACAATCAGGTAGATATTTAAAAACATACTACAAATGTATGTGCTACAAGTTTTGATCAATTACAACAGCTGTTACCAAAATTAAAATTTATATTTTTCAAGCAAAAAATAGAAATCTAGACTCCAAATCAACACATCACAGAGACACTGCACAGCCATATTCATTGCAGTGACAGTCACAATAACTACCTTCCACACCCCACCTATGTGTCCATTAACAGAAGAATGGATCAAGAAATGGGATGTATCTACATGATGGAATTTCATTCAGCCAGGAGGAACAAAACTGTATCATTTGCAGGAAAATGCAGCTGAAGAGCATCATTTGTTTTTTCGAGGTAGGGTCTCACTCTAGCCCAGGATGACCTGGAATTCAATTCTCAGGGTAGCCTCAAACTCATGGCAATCCTCCTACCTCTGCCTCCCGAGTGCTAAGATAAAAGGCATGCCCTGCCATGCCTGGCCTTTTTTTAAAAAAGATTTTTATTTTTATTTATTTATTAGAGATAGAGAGAGGGAGAGAGAGAGAGAGAGAGAGAGAGAGAGAGAGAGAGACAGAGAGAAAATGGGCATGCCAGGACCTGTAGCCACTGCAAAATAACTCCATATGCATGCGCCACCATGTGCACCCGGCTTATGTGGGACCTGGAGAATGGAGCCTGGGCCTTTAGGCTTTGCAGGCATGTGCCTTAACTGCTAAGCCCTCTCTCCAGCCCTGTAGATCATCATTTTAAGTGATTTGAGTGGCAAATATGTATGTTTGCTTGCATTTGAGGTTCCTAGATTTTACACAGACACATGGAATCATGTGTGTTTGTATGACAAGACACATGGAATCATGTGTGTCTGTATGACAAGAAGGGCAGGAGCGGAACTGCCTAGCAGAGCAATGAGGGCGAGGGCGGGGAGAGGCGGGGGGGGTCCTGGTCAGTTACATTATGCGCCGGTATACTCTATACACCTCATACACCCAGGTTTTTTTTTTTCTTAAAGATATGTGAAAAGAACTACTAAACATTGCTTATTTATAAAATTTCCTATCATGAGAGAGTTCACCAGAAAGACAAAATAGGATATCTCCAGCCTTTGTCACCTCTCAGAAACATTGACTTGGCAATTATCCAAGGACAAAAGCATCTCTGAGGGATCTCTGGGATCTAAACAGGAGGCAGTTACACTCCAGAGGAGTACAAGATAGAGGAAAGCCTCTTAAAAGAATTTTTTTTTAAATTGGTAGAGAGAGAGAAATGGGTGCACCAGGGCCTCCAGCCACTGCAAACAAACTGCGGACACATGCACTTCCTTGTGCATCTGGCTTTATGTGGATCCTGGGAAATCCAACCTGGGTTCTTTGGCTTTGCAGATAAGCTTCTTAATCACTAAGCCCTCTCTCCAGCCCAAGAGGAAAGCCTCTTTGAGAAGGTAGGCCTGTAACCTTATGAAGGAGCCTGCCAGCCATGGATTTGGCTAGAGACCTAGTGTATCCCTGAAGCCTGATTTCCATGGGCATGCCTCTTTTTTTTTTTCATGGTAGGATCTTACTCTGGGCCAGGCTGACTTGGAATTCACTATGTATTCTCAGGGTGGCCTCAAACATTTGGCAGTCCTCCTACCTCTGCCTCTCGAGTGCTGGGATTAAAGACATGCACCACCACACCCAGCCTCCATCACCTCTTTTGGGCAGTCTTGTCAGCATCCCTCTTTGCCTGTGGAACCAGCAGGAAGTATATCTGCCACATCACATGTGAACAGATGCAGGTCCTCTAACAGATACAAAGCTGTCCCATTCAAGTGTAGTCCTGGGTATCATTCATCTGGGGACCCGCAGAAGATCTTTGCCTAGCAGAACCCATCTGTAAGGATGAGACACCAAATCAAGGATATAAATTTGTAGAATCAGGCAACTCCACCAGTGGGAAATAATGAAGCTCCAGTTACTGATTCTAAAGACATGGAGCTCCATTATGTCTTCCCAAAACCTTCAGGATGACTAGGGTAGTGAGCTCTGCAAATAAGCCAAGCAGGGCAGGTAACTAAGCAACACCAGGCAAAGAACACAGGTGAGATGAGCAGGCCTATAAAGCAGAAACCACAGAGAAGAAACAGAAATATTGGGGTTGATGGACATGATGATTCAAAAGAAAATTTTAATAATGGGGTCTTCAACAGTAGACTCAGTCAAGCAGAAGAAATGATCAACAAATTTAAATGCACTTTAAACTATTGAGTTAAAAGAACAAAAAGAAAAACAGAAGGAAGGCTACAGGTCCATTGGATATCATTAAGGAAACCAACACGAACGTTTTGGTAATTCTACACAAAGGAAAACAACAAAAGAAAAGAGGGAGAAGGGTCTGGAGGTTTGTGTTAAAAAATGGTTGAGGGTGAGCCAGGCATGGTGGCACATGCCTTTAATCCCAGCACGTGGGAGGCAGAAGTAGGAGGGTCACTGTGAGTTCAAGGCCACCCTGAGACTCCATAGTGAATTCCAGGTCAGCCTGAGCAAGAGTGAGACCCTACCTTGAAAAACAAAAACAAAAACATAAACAAAACAAAAACAAACAAGTAAATAACAAAAGGCTAAGGGGGCTTGGGGGAGATGGCTTAGTAATTAAGGTGCTTGCCTGCAAAGCTTAAGGACCCATGTTTAACTCTCCAGATCCCATGTAAGCCATACACACAAGTGGTACAAGGGTGAAAGTTGGAACAAGGTGGTGCACATGTCTGGAGTTTGATTGCAGCAGCTGGAGGCCCTGGTGCGCCCATGCTCTTCCCCTTTCTCTCTTTCTCTCATAAAAAAAAAAATAATGGCTGAAGGACTGGAGAGATGACCCACAGGTCAAGAGCACTTCCCATGCAAGCGTGATGGTCTAAATGGGCACTGGACTGATGAATTTGACTTCCCAGCACCCATGTAAACAGATGGGCATTGCTACACACGCCTATAGCCCAAGTCCTGTGGGGAACAGAGAGTGGAGAATCACTGGGGCTCATGAAAATGACAAGCCCCCAAAGAGTCAGAGATTCTATCTCAAGGCACAAGCCGATGAGCAATGGCGGAGGGCCCCCCATTGCTCTCCTCTGGTCCCACAAGCATCTGCACACGCATGTGCACACAGCACACTCATACCACCACTGCACATATGCCACACACACACACCAGCACACCACACAACCAGCACACCACAGATCACACACACACACACACACACACACAGACACACACACACCACCACACCACATATCACACACACACACACACACACACACTACCACACAACCAGCACACCACATATCCTACACACACACAAACACACACACACACATACCAGCACACCACATATCCTACACACACACACACAAACACACACACACACACACAGCTAAAAACATCCTAAATCAAGGGTCGAACATTTGAGTCAAGAAACCGAAAGTCTCTCGGTAGGGTAAACCTAAAGTGTTTGAATCAAAGGAGTCTACAGTGAAATTTATTATCATTAGTCTGCCAAAAGCCAGGCATTTTGAAAGCAGCAAGAGAATAGTGACTTGTCACATACATTGAAACCTCAGTAAGATTATCCACAGATTTCTCAACAGAAATCTTGCAGGTCAGGAGTGTGTGGACCAATTCAAATGCCGAAAGAAAGAAACTGTCAATCACACTGCTTTAGCCAGAAAACTATCCTTGAGTAATGCTGAAAGAAAGAAAACTGACAACCAAATTACTTTACCTGGAAAACTATCCTTAAATAATGAATGAAATAATGACTGAAATGAAGAAGTTCATCATTATTATGCCTTAGTAGAAAGAACGAAAGGGGTTTCTTCTTAGAAGCATATGCTTGCTGCCGAAGTCAGTTCTAACTGTTAAGATTAAACCTTCTTGAGCTCAGAATTTCTGCTCCCTCTAGGTGATCTCCTTCTCCCCCTACCCCCCCCAACAAATAGTCCCCCTTCTATGAAGCACCTTTAAATGAGTTCATTTAACTCCCACAGCAACTCATTAACACAGAGATGGTATCTTATCTATGAGAAAGTGAGGCTCTGTGAGGTTAAATACAATAGGAGGTAAGGATGGCATGCTTTGATATACATAACAGTTGGAGGGGAGAAAAGTTAAGTTTCTCAGTAGAACGAAAAATATCTGCCTCACTTTGAAAAGACTGGAGGAAGCGATGCGTGTGTCCGTAGCATTAAGCTTGGATCTTGCTTGAGTCCACACAATCCGGCGGCAGAACCAGGGCTCTGCACACAGTCCCCCTGATCTCAGGCTGAGGTCTCCCGCTGAGAGTGTGAAGGGCAGAGCATTGGCGGAAGGTGACCATCCTGGTCATTATGGGGTGGGTCCCCGGCATGCTTGTAAGGCACGCACGAGTGGCCAGCCCTGGAGAGGAGTGAGGTGGTGCTGGAGCTCTCCTAGACGCGGACTCCAGCTCTTTCCCGGCACCTGCTGGGCAGCTGTACTTTTCAGCCAAGAGCTCAGGGTGGAGTGGGGCAACTTCTCCCCCGTTTGCTGATGGGAACGAGCTGGACCGGAACTCTATTCTTACTTCCTCTTTCCAAGAGCTGAAAAGTGCATGCCTCAGTGCAGTCAAGGGCAAGATCCTAGGTGGTATGGTTTAAGTGCTTCTTGGTTATAAGCTCTGTACAGAAGAGCATGGCAGAAGAAAACTGGGCTTGACAATGAGTCTGTGGAATCTAATTCCCCTGCAAATCTGAATCTGTTATGTCAGGCAGTTTAAATGAGAAAGAAATCCATTTCTATCTCATTTTTGTGACAGCATTTTGGGGAAAGGTGTGTTTTATTTCACAGATCTGATCCTTATTCTAATTCATTTAGAGAGAGCATTTAAACATAGATATTTTGGTTTACAATATGGTGCTTATAAACTGCAATAACATTTCCTTCTCCCATGTAAATGTTTCATAGTCACATTCTGAAAATTCCCACTAATTTACAATAGCAGCTTTCCCTGGAGACTGCTACAGAATTTGTGAGAAATTTGGATCCTTGCATGTTTCATTACAGAACTACTGCTACATCAGTACTCTGTGGATGGGGTTAGTCAACCTCTTCCATGGTGGGACCCAAGGACTTCTAAAGTCATAATTAAAAAAAATTTAACTTATTTTTATTTGAGACAGGAAGAAAGGGAGAGAGAAAAAGAGAAAATGGGAGCCAGGGTCTCTAGCTACTGCAAGCGAACTCCAGACACATGTACCACCTTGTGCATCTGGCTTATGTGAGACCTGGAGAATCAAACCTGGGTCCTTAGACTTCACAGGCAAGCATCCTAACCACTAAGCCATCTCTCCAGCCTTGAAATCATAATTTTTGCAAACAAGACTCAGGAACCTGTAGGCAAAATATACTGACGTATAATAGATTTGAAATCTACATAACAAAGACCTTTTCCTCAGGAAGCCTTAACTTTTTAGTAGAAAAAGAAAAACTAGGAAGGAGGAGAGGAAAGACTAGAGGGGATCATAGAACAAATGAGCAAATGCGAGACAGACAGCAAGAGAGAATGAGGAGGGCGGAGGAAGGGAGGAGAGGAAAAGAGAGGAAGGGGGTGGAGGGGAGAGAAGGGAGAAGACTGAAGTTTTCTCGTGTTTCTGGTGATATTTCTGGTTTTCAGGCCCACTTACATCCCTACTCTTGAGATACTTGCATATTCTTAAACTAAGAAAACAGAAGTCACTTATTGTTTGCCATTTTCTCTGCATTGCAGGAAGATGAAAACTTCACTGCGAGGATGGACGAGCAGCTCAAGGCTGGGGAGTTACAGACCTCCATTGCTTTGCATAAGAAAGTGGGGTTAGGTCAAGATCTTGGAGTTTAACTAGAGAGGCTGGATGTGGAGAGCTCTGCTACACTGAGGAAGAATAGTCTGGGGAAGTGTGTGTGTGTGTGTATATATACATGTGTGTGTGTGTGTGTGTGTGTGTGTGTGTGTGTGTGTGTGTATGTGTGTGTGTGTGTGTGTGTGTGTATGTATGTATGTATGTATGTATCTGTCTCCAGAAGTAACACACCTTTGTGTATGGATAGTATCTCGAAGAACAGGGTCTGTACTTGGGTGCTTGGGAGGTTTCAAAGTACCAAACCCAGCTTCCAAGTGAGTGTGAGGTGAGAAGATACATAGATTTCCACAGAGAGTCAATCAACACCAGAAGTAATTAGTGAATTCTATAACTGCCAATGAAAATAAGCACCCGTTAGGATTGTGCTCAACAGAAACGAACAGCCTCTCAGCATAAAATACATGCTAATTTCTCTATGTATGTCCTATTTCTGATACTCATATTCTGGTCTTTTAAAAATATTTTTACTTATTTGTTTATTTGCAAGGAGAGAGAGAAAGAGATAGAGAGAGATCAAGGAAGTGGGCATGTCAGGGCCTCTTGCCACTGCAAATGAACTCCAGACACATGAGCTACATTGTGAATCCAGCTTTATGTTGGCAGTGGGCAATGAGACTTGGACCAGCAGGCTTTGCAAGCAAGAACCTTTAACTGCTGAACCATTTCCCCGGCCCTCTTTGTGGGTTTTAATTGTGGTCCTCAGAGGTTTATTTCCTGCCTACCTGATACTTATACTTGAGGTAGCAAGTGGAGCTTAGGAAGCAAAAAATGATGCCAATATTCTGAACTTTAGGTTGTAGTCATCTTTACCTTCCTGCTGCTTGTATTATGATGAACAGCCCCATTTCACTTCCCAACAGCTGCATTTTATTGATGTCGCTTGTTATGTTTGTAAAAAGCCCATAGGTTACATGCTGGCTTTCAAGCAAAGCACTGTGATTAATGCTCATCTTCAAAACGACAAGCAATAAAACACTCGAGGTCACAGTGGATGGAGAGACAACCTTGGAGTTTTGGAGCCTCTTCATTTTCTAGTTAGTACAAAAACACTTTTTTTTTTTTTTTTTGTGGAGAGATAGTGACACTTACATCCTCCAAGTGATTCGACTTTGGACTAGGCATCACTTCTCTTGCCAAAGAGCTGCTGCCAAGAGCTGTTTCCAGTGCTTTTTCAGATAAAGGTCATGGCCCCTGGAAACCTTAGCTGAATTTATTGTGTAACATGCTGTTGTTTTAATCTTTTGCAGTAAGGATACAAACCGATCCAATCCAGGATTCCCTTTCATCAGCATGAGACCTCACTCTGAGGTATTAATAAAGGAGACAGCTCTGGAGGAGGGGGTTTGCTCCTGGATTGCTATGCCTCTGTTTCTTTGCTGGTCATGTTTTCATAACTTCTCAGAAGAAGAGAGTCATTCTCCTACTGCTATCGCTTTTCCCTATGACACCCATACGAGGCATATTTTAGATGAAATAGAGTCCACTGGCAGCAACGTTCTCATTTCACTTCGTTATTAAGAAGCCTTTTCTTCAAACCATTTCTTAAAAATTTACCGCTGGAATAGAGAAATAGAGGATTGTAAATATGCCTTTGGAAATTAATTTTGTCATATGTCTTCTTACTCTCCTGGGAACTGAACCTTAGCTGCAGATTTTCTCCAAGTGGGTTCCCTGGAGGCCGGGCAGGCAGGAGTCAGTCCATGAGTAAGAGGGAGAGTATACTGCCAACAACAGAAGGTTAGTGATAGCAATCAACCAGCAATAACCAGCTCATATTTCTTAAAAAATGAGCTTAGAAGCAGAAGTCATAACCACTCAGTCACCTGCTGGGTTCATTTGCCCTTCAGAACTAAGGACATTGCAAACCATAGAACATTTTAATAGACTGGCACCAGGCAAGCTTGTTACTTCGAATCTTATTTGACAGGCTGAAGCTTGTTTCTAATACTTTATTTTCTGAATTAGATGAAACTTTTTTTCCTGAATTAGATGAAGAATTATATTCTGAGTACACTGTGGAGGAATAAATTGTTGAGGTTTCTTACACGGATTACGTTCCTGTGGCTGTGGCTGTCAGATCCCATGACAAGACAATTAAGTAATCAGTTCATTTACAATGGTTATTCCAGTGGCAGGCTGGAAATATAACATGCCAGAAAGAGATTTTGCGTTTGAGTGTGCAGTTTGGTAAAGTAAACCTGGTATAAAGGCATTGGCAATGAAAGTGGTATAAGGCATGGCAACCGATTCTTTCTTCTTTCCTCCCCCCTCCCTCTCTCCTTCCCTCCCTCCTTCCCTCCCTCCCTCCCTCTCTCCCTCCCTCCCTCCCTCTCTCCCTCCCTCCCTCCCTCCCTCCCTCTCTCCCTCCCTTATGCTGTTGCAAGGACTTCCATGCAAATTGGCTTTCTAACACTGTCTTCTTAGAGAATAGCACCATTAACTTGGTTATTAAAGATTTTTATCTTTGTTGGACATTGTGGACACGTTTACTCTTTCTGATAAGGGGGGAGAAGAGTTCACAAGCCTGCTGACTTCATTTAGGAATATGTACGTGATTTGACCTGCAGTTCACAAAAGAAAAGCTGGAGGACTTGGCTGGGAGACAATGAGCATTCCTCCTCGGTACACAGTTCCTTCTCCGCCTGGGAAGGTTGTATCCAGAATGGGGGGCTTAGTCCACAGTAAGGGGCCCTGGGGCTCCAATGCCCCACCCACTTGTCCTTCTCCTAGATGCTCCTTACAGTATGTCCTCCATCCTTTTTACGACTATCATAAATCATAAAATCCTAATACTTTATTTCCTAATTATTAACATGTAACTCTAGTCATTGTGAACAATTTAGAAAAGATAAAGAAAAATCTTAACAGTTCTATCCCCAGACACAAGTGACATTAACATTTTTGTTTTCTCCCTTCCTTTCCTTCCACTCTCCTTCCAAATTTCTTTCTTTCCCTCTTGCCTTTCCTTTTGGTCTGATTAAATCAAATGGAAACAAGGAGGACAGCTTTCTACATAGCTCGTTGGAGAACTTATAACTTGGAAACCGAATCTCGAGGATATTTGCTCATAATTTGGGAACTACTTCTATCTATGTCGTCCTCCGACAGGGCCTGAGATGCACATGTGAACTAGACATGGGGGTGCCTGCTGCTACTGTGCGGTTATCTCATCTTGTTTCAGCCTAGACTGGGCTCCTGGAGAGTTCCTGGAAGGAGCTAGAAGAAGTGTTTAATTTTACTTTTCAGCTAAGCCCAGTAAAGAACAAAACCCCAAAAAAGTAGTATGATACAGCTTTAAAAAATATGTCTTTGTTTGTAAAGAGACAGAGGAAGAGAGGGGTGGGGGGGGGGGAGGGACGCTATCAGTGTGCCAGGGCCGGTTACCCCTGCAAATGAACTCCAGATGCTCCTCCCACCAGGTTGGTGTTTTCTTTAAAAAAAAACAACAAACAAACAGCTATGTTCATTTCTTTTTTGTTGTTGTTTATATTTATTTATTTATTTGAGAATGACAGAGAAAGAGGCAGATATAGAGAGAGAATGGGCGCGCCAGGGCCTCCAGCCACTGCAAACGAACTCCAGACGCATGCGCCCCCTTGTGCATCTGGCTAACGTGGGTCCTGGGGAACAGAGCCTTGAACCGGGGTCCTTAGGCTTCACAGGCAAGCGCTTAACCACTAAGCCATCTCTCCAGCCCCTATGTTCATTTCTTTAGAAATTAGAGTGTCTTAGATGGAGTTTCTGGAAGAAGTCTTGGATAGTAGGAAGCTTCCTAAGGATTGCTATCTCGCTCAGCCATTGCCTCCGGAAATCCCCCCAAGGAGCTTCAGGGTCCGGAGGGTGCTCAGAGGTGCCCAGAGCTTGACCTTTGTGTCTCTGAGCAGGTAATCGATGTAGGTTGCCTCGGGGGAAAGGGGCACGGGCTTGGAGGAGATGCGTCCCCTTAACTGAGGGCAAGTTCTGAAGGGCACAGTGCTGAAGTGACAGCAGACGACAGCGCTCTCGGCAGCTGCACTGGTTACATCATTCGTCGCTGTGATCAGATGCTTGACAAGAGGCGACATAAGGAAGGGATGGCGGGCTGCAGAGAGGCCCCGGGGCTAAGGACACTTGCTTGCAAAGTCAGACCACAGGGGTTGGATTTCCGCAATACAAAGGGGTGCACACATTTCGAGGGTGCGTTTGCAGTGGCAGGAGGCTTGGCATGTATTTGTTCTCTCACTCTCTCTGTCTCCCCCTCTCTCTAAAATAAAGAAATAAAATATTTTAAAAAAGAAAGCGAGGCCGGGGTTGCTGTGGCTCGTAGTTCCGCAGCGCGCCATGCAGGCAGCAGGATGGGGAACTGGGCTGGTCACATGGTAGCCACAGTCGTGACCAGGGAGCGAACAGGAAATGGGGAAGGGCTATAAAACCCGGAGCCCCTCCTCCAGTGACCCGCTTCCTTCAAGAGGTGCTCAAACACGGAAGTTTAAACCGGGTGTGGTGGCGCACGCCTTTAATCCCAGCACTTGGAAGGCAGAGGGAGGTGGATCACCATGAGTTCGTGGCCACCCTGAGGCTATATAGTGAATTCCAGGTCAGCATGAGCTAGGGTGAAACCCTACCTCAAAAAACCAGACCAGACCAAAAACCATACAGTTTAGCGGGAAGAAATCACACTCCCTGCTACTGCTGGCTTCAGGACTACGATTGGTACTCACCATCTTTCTCCTCTGCTGCCCAATCCTGATTTTTTTTTGAACCCTCAGCTCGTACTTTTGCTGCCTGTTGGGGAACACTAGACCCTTCCCACAGGGAGGTGTCAGCCTTTGGTCATTGTGTTTTTCTCATGGCTGCTGTTTTTGTCCATTTGCCATCAAAATCTGGCAGGCAGGCTGGAGAGATGGCTTAGTGGTTATGGCGCTTTCCTGCAAAGCCAAAGGACCCAGGTTCGATTCCCCAGGATGCATGTAAACCAGCTGCACAAGGTGGTGCACGTGTCTGGAGTTTGTTTGCAGTGGCTGGAGGCCCTGGCGCACCCGTTCTTTCTCTCTCTTCATTCTCTCTCTCAAACAAATAAATAAATAAATAAATGAATAAATATATTGAGAGACCAGAAAGAAATAACACGTAACTAATTAAACAATGACACTGCCATTGTAGGACAAACCATTGTGAACAAAGGAGGATCCCGGGCTCGGCTCAGATAAGGAACTAACTGATTAAAGTGCCGACCTTTGCTTCTGTAACTCATGCTCGCTTGCTCAACAGGACATTCCAGAAATACTTAGCTCTGGGGGCCTCCGGCCCCTTGCAAAAGATAGGATCTGCAAGCAGTCTGCTGACCAGAGATGAGCAACTAGAAATGTTCCCGCGCGCGCCTTCTTGGAACCAATCATTTTAAAAAGATGCTATGTGATGTAACCCCTTTTCCCCCTTCCCACTCTTTTCCTTTATAAACCCCTACTTTTAGAAGGTCGGGGCTCTCTCCCACTCCCGCTGCGTCGGTCTGTGTGGATTGAGTCCCTGCTTAAGCTTGACATTAAAAGAAACCTGTTGCTTTTACATTCGAGTGTCTCGGCTTCTGTGGCGGTCCTCTAGGTGATTCCTGGGTGACCGGGGGTCTTGGCTCCTGGTCAGGGGTCGTGGCACAACATCTTGGGGGCTCGCCCGGGATCCCTAGAGACCCCCAACGAACCCAAGACCCCGAAGGTTTCTTCTCTGACCGGCCGGGTGAGTAACTGAGCGCTCCTTTTCCTTTTCTTTTTTTTCCCTTTTACTTTCAGTTTGCTGGCAAGCCGCATTCATGGCATTTGTAGTCCTGTAATTTTGGACAGGTCTTATGTCCCTGGTGGACGCACCGTAAGGGCAGACCTGGAGGAGGCTTGAGACGTCTTGCCCCCTCATTTGAGTAGGGACCCTGTCCTGGAGGACAGAGCCAACCTACTGAGGAGACCAGCTCCCATTTGTACCGTGTTTGGTATTGTTGAGCCGTCCCTTAAGGACACAGACTCGTTTGGCCATCACGGATTTGGGGAGACCAGCTCCCATTTGTATCGTGTTTGGTATTGTTGAGCTGTCTCTTAAGGATACAGACTCATTTGGCCATCACGGATTTGAATTTAGCTCTGAAGTGCACATAACTCTCTATTGGGCCCTCTGTGTTTGTGTTGTACTTGTATGTCTGTGTGTTACGTTCACCCTGATCCTACGGACGTTTTTCCCTGGACGTTTATAACATGGGACAGACACCTTCTTCTCCTCTAGGACTCTGTCTGGCACACTGGAAGGATGTCAAATGTGTCGCCCGAGAAAACGGAATAGCTGTTAAGAAAGGCAAATGGATCATGCTCTGTACCTCTGAGTGGCCCACCTTTAATGTAGGATGGCCACCAGAGGGAACTTTTCACCTGAATACCATATTAGAAGTTGAAAAAAATTGTTTTTCGTCCTAGGAGTGGACACCCTGACCAAATTCCTTATATTGCGACCTGGAGAAATTTGATAGAAGAACCTCTTCCTTGGATAAAGCCCTTCCTTCCTCCCCTACCCCTTTCTTCACAGGTGCTGGCCGCCTCCCCTAAAAGAGATACCAAACCCACTGCAGAGGTGACGGCCCCCATCCTCACAGGAGGAAACGAGGAAATCGACATCTTCCCTCCCCCCTATGTACCTCCTCCCAACCCTAATCCTCCCCAACCTCCATTAGAGGCCCCAGCCCCAGCCAGCCTGCCTCCAAACCCACAGGGACCAGCTCAGGCTACACGGAGCCGGAGGGCAGCTACCCCACAAGTCCCTGACCAGACAGTGGCTCTACCGCTCCGCCCTGCTGGACCCATTGATGCGGATGGGAATCAGCCCTTTCACTATTGGCCTTTTGCCACCAGTGACCTGTACAACTGGCGTTCTCAGAATGCTCCCTTCTCTGAGAATCCTAGGGGACTGACTAATCTGTTAGAAACTGTGCTCTTCACCCACCAGCCCACCTGGGATGATTGTCAGCAGCTCCTACAGGTTTTGTTCACCACTGAGGAGCGAGGCAGGATCATTGAAAGTGCCCGCAAACTCGTTCCAGGGCCTACAGGAGATCCCACCACCGACCCTGCCATAATAAATGGCAGTTTCCCGACTACCCGCCCCACCTGGGACTACAATACGGCACAAGGTAGGGAGAGACTCCTGATCTATCGCCGGACTCTGTTAGCGGGTCTCAGGGCAGCAGCAAGAAAGCCTGCCAATATGTCCAAGGTATATGATGTCAGACAGGGACCAGATGAGAGTCCAGCTGCTTACCTAGAAAGACTCCAAGAAGCCTTCCGCAGATACACTCCATATGAGCCTGAGTCAGGGGAAGCGGCTACCACTGTCATGTTTGCTTTTATTAATCAGGCCGCCCCTGATATTAAGAAAAAGTTACAGTCATTAGAAAGGTTAGGAGAGAAAAATATTAGGGACTTAGTAGCAGTGGCGGAAAAGGTCTTTGATAAAAGAGAAAGCATAGAGGAAAAAGAAATTAAACGAGAAAGGAGACAGGAAAGAAATTTAACTAAGATCTTAGAACTACAACAGACCAAGCATCGTCAAGATCTTAAGGAAATTCTGGCTGCCACTGGAAATCTCACCACCCAGGACACCACTTGCATGAGGAGACCCCATTGGAAGGGAGACAATAAAGGAACAAAATCTAAGGTAAGAAAGAATCAATGTGCATACTGTAAGGAGGAAGGACATTGGGTCCGAGATTGTCCCAAAAATAAACAACGGACTAATATCCTGGCAGCCAGTAAAGAAGACAGTGACTGAGGGGGACAGGGCTCAGTTCCCCTCCCTGAGCCCAGGATAACCCTTGATGTGGAGGGGAAGAAAATAACTTTTATGGTGGATACTGGGGCAGAAAATTCGGTACTATTACAAGCAGAGGGGCCCATGACAAAGAAAACTACCTGGGTCCAGGGAGCCACAGGCACCAAACCTTACCAATGGACAACTAGGAGGACTGTTAATTTAGGCACCAACCAGGTGACCCACTCCTTCCTGGTCATACCTGAATGTCCATATCCATTGTTGGGACGTGACTTGTTATCTAAAATGAAAGCCCAGATATCCTTTTCAGAACAGGGGGCACAAGTTTCTGCCATGGGTGGATCTTCACCCAAATTAAAGGCTACAATAGCCCAAATTCTTATAACTACCAATCTAACAGAAGAATACAGGCTTTTCCAAAAACATGCAAAGGAGGGGGAACTTTTAGATTCTTCCTGGTTGATGGCATATCCGCAAGCTTGGGCAGAAACTGGTGGGATGGGATATGCACAACACAGGCCCCCCATACTGGTGGAACTAAAACCCGGAGCCACACCAGTTAGGGTACGACAATACCCAATGCCAATGGAGGCCAAACAGGGGATCACCCCCCACATCAGACGGCTCCTCCAGTTGGGGGTCCTAAAGCCAGTCCAGTCAGCTTGGAACACTCCCCTCCTACCAGTGAAAAAGCCTAACTCAAACGACTACCGCCCAGTCCAGGATCTGAGGGAAGTAAATAAAAGAACAATGGATATCCACCCAACAGTTCCTAATCCTTATACTTTGTTGGGAAGCCTAACACCTCAGCTCATTTGGTATACTGTCCTGGACTTAAAAGATGCGTTCTTTAGCCTACCCTTAGCCCCACAGAGCCAACCATACTTTGCTTTTGAATGGCATGATCCGGACATTGGAATCAACGGCCAACTCACCTGGACTCGGCTGCCTCAAGGATTCAAAAACTCTCCTACAATCTTCGATGAGGCTTTACATGAAGATCTCTCAAACTTCCGGGTACGTAACCCAGGACTTACTCTGTTACAATATGTGGATGATCTTTTAATAGGAGCAGTCAGCCAAGAGATATGCCTGGCGGGAACCAGAGACCTCCTACAGACGTTGGGCAATCTGGGATACCGGGCCTCTGCTAAAAAGGCCCAGATCTGCAAGCAGCGGGTGACATACCTAGGATACATCCTCCGGGATGGACAACGCTGGCTGTCAGATGCCCGGAAAGAGACTGTTCTCCGGATCCCAACACCAACCTCACCCAGGCAAGTTAGAGAATTCCTTGGCACAGCAGGCTTCTGCCGTCTGTGGATCCCTGGATTTGCGGAACTGGCAAAACCTCTATATGAAGCCACCAAGGAAAACCAGCCTTTCCAATGGACAGATCATCACCAACAAGCTTTTGATGATTTAAAGGTACGCCTTCTAGAAGCCCCGGCCCTAAGCCTCCCGGATGTGACTAAGCCATTTATGCTCTTCATAGATGAACATAATGGGATAGCAAAGGGAGTCCTCGCCCAAAGCTTAGGACCCTGGCGGCGCCCTGTTGCCTACTTGTCAAAGAAACTGGACACTGTAGCAGCAGGGTGGCCCCCATGTCTGAGGATTATAGCTGCCACAGCCCTTCTAGTCAAGGATGCAGACAAGCTGACTTTGGGGCAAAACCTTACGGTTGCCACCCCTCACGCCATTGAGGGAGTGCTAAAGCAACCGCCGGACCGCTGGCTCAGCAACGCCCGCATGGTCCACTATCAGACTCTGCTCCTGAATCCAGCCAGAATAACTTTCCAGATGCCCATTACTCTGAACCCCGCCACTCTGTTGCCTGATCCGGACTTGGAGATGCCTCTCCATGACTGTGTGGAGATACTGGCTCACGTGTACAGCGTAAGGCCAGATCTCAAGGACACCCCCCTCAAAGACGCTGAAGTAACCTGGTTTACAGATGGCAGCAGCTTCATCCAGGATGGACACAGGTACGCGGGGGCCGCAGTCACGTCGGGGACAGATGTCATTTGGGCAGAGTCTCTTCCAGCAGGCACATCAGCCCAAAAGGCAGAACTTATAGCCCTCACCAAAGCCTTACAACTAGGGGCTAATAAAAAGCTAAACATATATACGGACAGCCGTTACGCATTTGCTACGGCACATGTCCATGGAGCAATATACAGAGAGAGGGGGCTCTTGACAGCTGAAGGAAAAACCATTAAAAACAAGCAAGAGATCCTAGATCTGCTCCAAGCCCTCTGGGGCCCTACACAGGTGGCTATCATTCACTGTTCAGGACACCAAAAAGGGGACGGACTAATTCCCCAAGGAAACAACTTAGCTGACCAGACAGCCAAACGTGTGGCCCTGGCAACTAGGATAGCCCCTGTCCTGGTAGACCCCGGAGGCAGAAAACTTCCAGATGTTCCAAAATACACCTCAGAAGACTTAACATGGATTAAACAATTAAAAGGAGCCCAACAGTCTGATGACTGGTGGAAAACAGAGGATGGCCGCCTGATTCTACCTCAAAGATTGGGACAGAGAATTCTAAAAAAGATCCACCATTCTTCCCATCTAGGAATCAAGCGGATGCAGGAGTTACTGCGTAACTCCCACCTCAAAATAAAAAATGCCAGTCAGATCATTGAGCAAATTGTATCTAATTGCCAGCCTTGCTGTATGACTAATGCTACAGCTCTTCCCTCCAATCCAGGAACCAGACTGAGAGGAACCAGACCAGGAGCCTATTGGGAATTAGACTTTACTGAAATTAGGACTGGAAAAACAGCATATAAGTATCTCCTAGTGTTTATAGATACATTTTCAGGCTGGGTAGAAGCCTTCCCTACAAAAACAGAGACTGCGCAGGTGGTTGCTAAGAAGATACTAGAAGAGATATTGCCCAGGTATGGCTTCCCAATCTCTCTAGGTTCAGACAACGGACCAGCTTTCATATCTCAGGGAAGTCAGGGAATAGCCACTGCACTGGGGGCCAATTGGAAGCTGCACTGTGCTTATCGCCCTCAGAGTTCAGGACAGGTAGAAAGAATGAATAGAACTCTAAAAGAGACCTTGACTAAATTAGCTTTAGAGACCGGCGCTGACTGGGTGTCTCTCCTTCCCTTTGCTTTGTTCCGAGTTCGGAACTCCCCATATCATATGTGTCTGACCCCTTTTGAGATAATGTTTGGAGTGCCGCCTCCTATTATCCCAAGCCTCCAAATTGACCTTCTAGAACAAATGGATGACCAGGACCTAATTCGCTCTTTAAAGCGTTTACAGCTCACTCACAAAGAGATCTGGCCACATTTAAGGGCTATATATGAGACTGTTGCTCCCCCAAAACCCCACAGGTTCCAACCAGGAGACAAAGTACTCGTCAGAAGATACCAACGGAGGTCCTTAGAACCCAGATGGAAAGGCCCCTACATCGTGCTGATGCCCACTCCCACAGCCATAAAGGTAGATGGCATCACTTCATGGATCCATTGGACCCACGTAAAGCCGCTTCCCTGGCAAGCTGGAGACACATGGACGAGCCATCCCGACCCAGAGGACCCACTGAAGCTCCGCCTCCACCGGAAAGACCCAAATTAAAACAAGTACTGATACTGTTACTTACTGTTTGCTTAATTAATAGCCAGGTTTGCTGGGCTGCTAGAAACCCTCATCTCCCACATAACATTTTCTGGCAGATCATCACCCCTAGTTCCAAACAGGTGGTAATGCAAACTTGGGAAACACATCCCCCTGGAACTTGGTGGCCCAATCTGACTCTAGACTTATGTGCCCTTTTTAAACAGGACCCCCATCACCAAGGCAGGATAGGAATCCCAGGATGTGGAACTCATACTGCCATGCAAACCTTACAGGGCACCTGCTTTTATGTATGTCCAGTCCCCACAGATAGGAGGAAAATCTCAAAATGTGGGGGAGAAGCAGATTTTTATTGTAAAGCATGGGGATGTGAACAGACTGGGACTTGTTCTTGGGTAAAGCCATCCCCCTCGAGCCTCATTAAGATCCGAAGGAGCAAGGCCACTCAATGTACCCCGAGGCAACCTACATGTAATCCCATTGTCATTTCCTTTACTGAAGCAGGAAAAAAGGAGACAAAATGGGATGCAGGGATTACTTGGGGATTGCGACTCTACCAGTCAGGATATAACAATGGAGTCCTGTTCACCATTCTCTTAAAAATTACACCCCTACAGCCACCCCAGGCTATAGGACCCAATAAGGCTTTAACTCAAGCCGCACCAGTCAAACCCCTTGCCCCACATAATAACACCAGGACCCTACCTCCTTCAAAGCCCCATCCCCCCCCATCACAAGCCTATAAAATGACAACACAAAAACCTCCAGGGAGGCCTGCAGAAGACACAGAAAGAAACCCTAGCAGGGATTTGATGCAAGAAGAAGAACACAACCCTCTTCTCTCACTCTTAGACTCTACCTATCGTTTCCTTAACTCCTCTAGACCTGATCTCACTGAATCCTGTTGGTTATGCTATAATGCGAGGCCCCCATTTTATGAAGGGGTCGCAGTCTCTGATTCATATAATGTATCATCAGATATAAACAAATGCAGATGGCAACAGCCAAGAAATATAAAACTTACCCTCCAACAGGTATCCGGACAAGGACTATGTGTCACTGGTGCCCAATCTAACTCAATTCCCTCTCCTTTATGTGATCAGACCATTTTTCTCAATGCCTCTTCCTCCTATCTTATTCCCTCTGAAGACTCTTGGTGGGTTTGCAATACAGGGCTCACACCCTGCATTAATGCAGCTGTGCTAACCACTGCTGAGGATTCCTGTGTTCAGGTACGATTAATCCCCAAAATAACCTACTACTCAGCTGAAGAGATGAACCGCTATCTGGGTGTAGACTTAATCAGAACAAAGAGAGAGCCGATTACCGCCCTAACTGTTAGTTTACTACTAGGTTTGGGACTTGCAGGAGCAGGAACGGGAATAGCTTCCATAGTGACTCAGAACCAACAGTACACTGACCTCAGAATAGCAATAGACTCAGACATCCAAGAATTAGAAAAGTCAATCTCCCATTTACAAGAGTCACTTACTTCCCTAGCGGAGGTAGTTCTTCAAAATAGAAGGGGTTTAGATTTACTCCTTCTACAACAAGGGGGACTATGTCAAGCTTTAGGAGAAGAATGTTGCTTCTATGTTGATCATTCTGGAGTAATTAAAAAATCAATGACTAAAATAAGGGAGGGATTAGAGAAGCGGCAACGTGAACGCATACTTCAAGAAGGATGGTTTGAATCATGGTTCAATCGCTCCCCCTGGTTCACTACCTTGATATCCACCCTCCTAGGACCCCTACTCATCCTACTTCTATTGCTTACTTTTGGCCCCTGTATTTTAAATAAGCTGGTACAGTTTATGAAACAATGGCTAGGCACCATCCAATTGATGGCACAAAGAAATTACTCCTACCAACCAGTGACAACCAACATAGATACAGGAAATATTTAAACACTCAAATAGGGACCCTAGATAGGCTCCCCAAGACACATAGAGAGGGGGAAATGAGAGACCAGAAAGAAATAACACGTAACTAATTAAACAATGACACTGCCATTGTAGGACAAACCATTGTGAACAAAGGAGGATCCCGGGCTCGGCTCAGATAAGGAACTAACTGATTAAAGTGCCGACCTTTGCTTCTGTAACTCATGCTCGCTTGCTCAACAGGACATTCCAGAAATACTTAGCTCTGGGGGCCTCCGGCCCCTTGCAAAAGATAGGATCTGCAAGCAGTCTGCTGACCAGAGATGAGCAACTAGAAATGTTCCCGCGCGCGCCTTCTTGGAACCAATCATTTTAAAAAGATGCTATGTGATGTAACCCCTTTTCCCCCTTCCCACTCTTTTCCTTTATAAACCCCTACTTTTAGAAGGTCGGGGCTCTCTCCCACTCCCGCTGCGTCGGTCTGTGTGGATTGAGTCCCTGCTTAAGCTTGACATTAAAAGAAACCTGTTGCTTTTACATTCGAGTGTCTCGGCTTCTGTGGCGGTCCTCTAGGTGATTCCTGGGTGACCGGGGGTCTTGGCTCCTGGTCAGGGGTCGTGGCACAACAATATAAACTTCAGACAAGCGCTGGGAGGCGGTCCATCGCGGATGCATTTATCCTCCTGTCCACACTGGAGAGAGCAGCCACTTCCTCTGCAGCTCACGTTGAGTTTCGCTGCAGCGTGGTATAAACCCTGTTGTTTGCAACAGGAGTCCTGGAGTGACTAACAGCTTTTGGTTCCCAGGTTCCAGGTGGCGGACTCACCCTGGAGGAAACAGATCTGCTACTCTGGCAGAATCCACCTGGGCAAGGATGGCGCACAGTAATTCTCCAGGGGTCAGTGGGCATGATGGTAGACGCTGACACACTACATTTCTGGGGCCCGTTTGTTTTCTTTGTTTTCCTCAGTGGCGGCTGGGCCGTGCAATCTCCCCTAGTCACTGCTTTAGGGCATAGACTGGGTCCTCCGCTAGGGTACCCTTTCCTCACAGGCAAATCCAGACCGGGGCCCCAGGGGTGCCTTCAGGAGACTGTCCCACTGCCCTTTCAGCTCAATAGCTTCTGCTTATATTGCTTATGATTGCATTATTAGAAGTTTCTTTAAAATTTATTTTTATTTATTTACTTGTGAGAGACAGAGAGAGAAAGAGGGAGAGAGAGATTGAGATAGAGAGAGAATGAGTGGGCGCGTCAGGACCTCCAGCCACTGCAAACGAACTCCAGGTGTATGCACCACCTTGTGCATCTGGCTTACGTGGGTCCTGGGGAATCGAGCCTCGAACCTGGGTCATCAGGCTCCACAGGCAAACGCTTTAACTGCTAAGCAATCTCTCCAGCCTAACATTATTAAATTTTCAAGGGACGTATCTAGACCCTGGCAACTTTAACAAGCTAGGCTCGCTTACCCACCCTCAATATGGCTATCACAGAGGCAAGTAATGGTGAAAAGCAGAGAAAGATGATGCGTTCAGTGCAGTCGCACAGAAAAGAGGAAGACAAATATAAGGAGATCCAGGGAACCCCCCCAAGTCCATCTTTGGGAGGCTGATGTGAAGTACAGGTTTAAGCAAAACGTAAGAGGTGTGCACACTTAACCTCGCTCACAGGTGTGGCCCCGCCCATCGCTGCCCCAGCTCCAGTCCTGTAAGATGGTCTGCCGTCAGCGCTAGGCGCAGTCTCTTCCGGAAGATGGGCTGGCATCAAGCATCAGCTTTACCCATCTCCGCCCACAGTTTCCTGGGAGGGGATTCCAGTTCCTTGAGGTCCTTGCTTCAATAGTCTGATAGCCACAGGGAGAGGCACCAGAATCTCTCTCTAGAATCTTTTCTCCCAACAGGACTGTCGCATTCACAGCAATACATTACAATGTTCTAGTCCCCGTTCAATAAACTATGATCCTTAATCCAGTGCAGTGTTGCCAGTGGGTTCTCATGACAGTGGACTTGTAGGTGGCACTGGGCAAGAACGGGCAGGCAGGAAAGAAATCCCAAACTTGAAATAGGAATGGATCCTGGTTTAGGGAGAAATCCCCGGCTTCTGGGAACGATTACAGAGTTAAGAAACTTAGAACCTGCATGGTTGGCTCAGAGACAGAGAAACTCCATGGTTGACTGGAGATAGGTTGGGGTGCTGAGGGTCCCCACTCTGGGAGGTCAGCCCGAAACATTGCTGCCAGGGAGGCTCACCTGTGGCTGGGCTGCGTCTAGTGCTTCTCTGTGGTCAGCTTGTTCTGCCTGATTCAATAACCCAATTCCCGAGTTCTCTAATTTGACTGGAGACCTCTCCACAGGAGAAGATAGGTGCCTGATACTGAAAACCCACGATTGGGGACGTCATGAGCCTTAGAGGTGTAACGCCTGCCGCTGTCTGGCTAAATGCATATGTTATTCTCACCAAACTACCTGGTAGGCACTTTTCTTAATGTCCATACCCACATGTTAACACTACTCTCACTTTTGTTTAGAGAAGCTTCTCTTTTCAGATGGTGGTGATCTCTGTGATGACTCAAAAGGCACCATAGTTCTGAGAAGAAGTGACAGAGGAGTGTTCAGCACTGAAACAGCTCCATCACACCTTCCAAGGCTCAGGGTCCGCTGTGGAAGAGGTGGCGGAAAGAATGTAAGAGCCAAAGGAAGGGTAGGACTCCTTACAACGTGCTCCTCCAGACACAGAATGGCCTGGACATCCATGACCTCACAGTGCCTGGTACTACATACACAAGACCAGTAAAATAGGAGGAAAAGATGATGACTTCAAAAGAAAAAGGCAACTGATCGAAAGGGGGCGGGGACATGACGGAGAGTGGAGCTGCGGCGGGGAAAGTGGGGAGGGAGTTATCATGGTTTACTGTCTACAGTTATGAAAGTTGTCAATAATAAAAATGTTTCAAAAGCTCTCCTGGTTACCATGAAGCTTTCAATAGACCATAAATCAGTTTGGGGCACTGTCAGTTACGGACAAGGACACCCCCACATGCCTAAACCTCCCAGCTCAGCTTCAGTCGAGCCTCCACTCAGGGGCTCCCACCCATTCCCAGTGGGTGCTAGCTTGCTTGTGGTTACACTGCTTCTTCCTGTCTTCGCGATCATTTTGATTCCGGTACAAGAAAGCGTCTTGCGTGCAGCCACTCACTCTCTCCCACTGGCTTTGTGATTGCTCTGCCTGGGCCTAGGGACCTTGCCACCTCTGGGGTAAGAATACTTGCTTCAGCAGAGCTGTCCTGCTTCCCTCCTGCTTCGCACTCAGTGAGGATTGCCACATCTTTACGTGACAAAGGAGCCCAGTGGCAGAAAATTGTCCCTTCCCGGGGCTGAGACAGCCCTTTCCATCCATGGTGGTTTGGGAGGTCTTGTAGCTTTGCCCTGGCAGCGGGAAGGAAGACTGTCTGTGTCCTGAAGGGTACTGTGAGTGAGTCATGAGAGCAGTCACTACATAGAGGAAATAAACCTAGTTGTCTTAAGTGACAAAAGAAAGGGAAAGGGGACTTATTAGAAATATCTTGAAATATATCATGGGATCTAAACTAGTGTTAAACATCTATTTAAAAAAAAGGTGGGCTGGAGAGATGGCTTAGTGGTTAAGCGCTTGCCTGTGAAGCCTAAGGACCCTGGTTCGAGGCTCAATTCCCCAGGACCCACGTTAGCCAGATGCACAAGGGGGCGCACGCGTCTGGAGTTCGTTTGCAGTGGCTGGAGGCCCTGGCGTGCCCATTCTCTCTCTCTCTCTTTATCTGCCTCTTCCTCTCTCTCTCACTCTCAAATAAATAAATAAAAATGAACAAAAAAATTTCAGAAAAGGCAAGAAACAGATAGAGGGCTCTAGGAGCTTGAGGTCAGCCAGTGGCATTGGAGATTTGATTCAGCTTTGGTAATGACTGCTGATCTTGATTGAACTATTTCACTCCCAGATTATGACATTCTAGGGTAGAAAAGTCTTTTGGGCCAGTTTAGACAGTGGGGGGGTCAGCAGATATGATGCAACAAGAGGTTTATCAATCATCAATCAATCAACCAAACGGTCAATGTGATTCAGTGAGGGAGACTCATGCTTCACAGAGGGTCTCAGAGAACCCATCCCATATAAGAGGCCTGTCCTCAGATGATGGGGTTCCCTGTGAAATATGGTGGCCAGCCTTGAAGTGGTTACTCTTCCCTTAATTTTCATGGAGACATTAATTTTCCACTTTTTTTTTTTTTGAGGTAGGGTCTCTCTCTGGTCCAGGCTGACCTGGAACTCATTATGTAGTCTCAGGATGGCCTCAAACTCACAGAAAATTTTCAAATTTTTATAGTCATATTATTTTTCAGAAAAAATATTGCAAATTCTGGTTATTTCATAGGGCTTTTTTTTTGCATATTTAAACTAAGTTATCAGCTGGAGAAATGGCTCAGTGGTTAAAGGCACTTGCTTATAAAGCCTGATGGTCTGGGTTCCATTTCCCAGTACCCAAATAAAAGCAGATGCGCATGGTGGTACATGCATCTGGAGTTTGTTGCAGTGGCAGGAGATCCTTGCACACCCTTACTTCGTCCTTCTCTCAGATAACTAAAAATAAAAACATGACTGCTGTGTAACATATAAAGAGTGAAGGTGGCCATTTCTGCATAAGCCGCCATTCAAGAAAGATCTCTGGGGAGATGGCCCAGTCGATCAAGTGCTTGCTGCTGCAGTCTGGGTACCTGACCTGAACCTAGGTCCCATGTAAAACTTTAGTCAGAAGCCATGATGGGCTTCTGTAATTCTAGCTCACTGACTGCAAGAAAGGAGACAGAGACAGGAGAATTTCTCAGAAGTTCAACAAAAGTGCAAGAGTGAAAGCCACAGAGAGAAACCTGCTTCACAGGAGGGGAACAGGGCTGGAGAAATGCCTTAGCCATTAAAGCGTTTAAGTGCAAAGCCAAAGGATCCTGGTTCGATTCCCCTGGACCCACGAAAGCCAGTTGCACAAGGGGGCGCATGTGTCTGGAGTTCGTTTGCAGTGGCTGGAGGCCCTGGCGCACCTATTCTCTCTCTCTCTCTGTCCCTCTCTCAAATAAATAAATAAATAAATAAATAAATAAATAAATATAATTTTTAAAAGGAGATGGTTAATGAGGACCATTTGCCACACACACACAAACACACACACACACACACACACACACACACACACACATTGTACACACGAACAGAGCAAGTTTTTAAACCAGGCTTATCTTTAATTGAATGAATTAAAAGTATTTCAGGCTGGAGAGATGGTGTAGTGATTAAATTGCTTGCTTGCAAAGCTTAAGGACTTGTTTTTGACTCTTCAGGTCCCACATAAGCCAGGCGCACAGTGATGCAAGCACACAAGACCCCACCTGTGCACAAGGGGGCACACGTGTCTGGAGTTTGATGGGCGCGCCGGGGCCTCCTGCAAACAAACTCCAGATGCGTGCACCACCATGTGCATCTGGCTTATGTGGGTTCTGGGGAGCTGCACCTGGGTCCCTAGGCTGCACAGGTAAGCGCCTTAACGGCTAAGCCTTCTCTGCCACCCATGTTTGCTGTTCTCTTACAATGCCACAGGAAATACAGTTAGAGTGCTACAAAGCCTTTAAATTCCTTTTCTAATGTCTCTCTTACATCGTATCGATTACATCGGCAGCACTATTATGCAGATACCCTAAGCTGCATTCGCATATGTAGTTGGTGACATTAACAGCTCCAGTAATGCTTTCCTGTCTATGCCTGGCGTCATCTTCCCCAACATTGATCCTGTCTTTGTTTCTGTTTTTTTCCCCCCTTTGGTCGGTGGCCGGTACAACTGATTTTGGCCAGTAAGACATCAGGAATATTGAAGCAAAGCATCTGTGCATGTGGACTTGCCTTCTTTTACCACTTGTTCATCTTCAAACCACTGCATGTGAAATGCTTGGTTAGTCTGTTCATATGCACAGCCAAGCTGATAGCCTGACCAACTGTCAGTCATTGCTCAGGGCACTGTGATTACCCAGCTCAGTTGGACTCTTTCTTTGTTTTAAATATTTTGTCTTTATTTATTTATTTGAGAGAGAGAGAGAAAGAGAGAGAGAGAGAGAGAGAGGGAGAGGGGGGGCAGGGAGAGAGAGAGAGAGAGAGAAAGACTGGGTGTGCCAGGGACTACAGCCACTGCAAACAAACTCCAGATGTATGCACACCCTTGTGCATCTGGCATACATGGGTCCTGGGGAATTGAACCTGTGTCTTCTGGCTTTTCAGGCAAGAGCCTTAACCACCAAGCAATCTCTCCAGCTCCATCAATTAGACTCTTGATCGAGTTCAGGAGAGTGTTGTAGAAGACTCACCCTGAGCAACAAGCAAATTCTTCGGTAGCTCATTTATGGCACAAGTCTGGGGAGGGTTTTAGTGGAGATACATGGATGAATGGAGACCTTGGCCTTTGAGTTTGATTTTCTCTGACTTGTGAAGTAGAGTCCATTTCACCTTCTTTTATTACATTATTTATTTGAGAGAGAAAGAGAATGGGCATGCCAGAGCCTCCAGCCACTGTAAATGAATTCCAGATGCATGCACCACCTTGTGCATCTGGCTTTTGTGGGTCCTGGGGAATTGAACCTAGGCCCTTTGGCTTTGCAGGCAAGCACCTTAACCACTAAGCCATCTCCCAGCCTTCACCTTCTCTTGAATTTGACCATAGGACTTGCTTTAGTGGAGAAACTGTGATCAGGAATGGCTGTTTTTGGCAATCACCACACTTCTTTTGAGCAGTGGGAAGTTGGCAGGTAAGGATGCAGGTAGAGACTTGAAATTGTGTGTGTGTGTGTGTGTGTGTGTGTTGGTTTCCCTCTTGCTTCTCTGACTTTGTGATGAGAAAGGCTGGCTTGCTGCCAAAGACATGGTTCTGAAATGCCTCGGTTTCAGCTGAAACCATCTAAGATCAGCTGAGGAGAAGCTGATGTGGCAGTGAGCTCTTCTGACACCAGGAAGTGCTAAGTCACCCCCAGTCCGAGCTGAGCACACACAGACTCGCCTGATTTACAGCTGTGACTTTGGGGATAAACAGCTGTGTGTCACCACTGTGAAAGCAGACAAGTAATGCGTTTTGGCGGTGTGGTACACTCTCACAGCAGCTCTGAAACACCACCTCCCCCAGGGCATGATAATTGTTCTTCTCTGGGGTTCTCCATGTTAGATTTGAACCCTTTTCCCAAACGTACTTGGATGACTCCCATTTGAACTCAGAGGAGTCTATCAGCACCCCAGATCTGATGAGCTTCATAGCACTGTGATTTCTGCAGCTTTTTACTGCTGACCTGCAACTGGGGAGTTTTAAATATTTGATGGATAGCAGTCACATCTGTGGGGCCTGACTCAATCCATTCTAATGCTCGTGGGTATCTGGTTCCCTTCAGTGGAAACACAAAATGGAGCATCTCTTCCTGTTGGGCTCTGAAAGGCCCAGGCGTGAGACCTAGTGGAACTTCCTGAGCCTAGCTAAAGTTTGGCGACCTGTCTCTGGCCACTAGGACTCAGCAAGATGCCTAATGGCTTCTGGCCTGCCACTTCCGCATGGTAATTGTAATTACCATTTCAATAAAGTTTACTATTGGCCCTTACCTCTTCCCCCACCCCCAAATCCCAGCCTTCGTCCCCAACATGATATAGGCAACTGCTCAGAGTAATAAAGCGAGTTGTTTCTGTGAGTTCCTGCATTGAAAAGACTCCCGACTCAGTGTGGTTTTTCTCCGGTGGCCAGGAGAGGTCTGGGTCGTCTGACGCTCATCACCCTTCTCAACCCCTAGGGAGGAACCAGCAGGCCTGGTCCTTCCCTCGGCACTACCTGACCGGGAAGGAGCCCTGCATCTTCACATTTTGATCTTCAGACAGCAATTCCACCTGCAACTTCTCTTACTTCGTAAGTGGCTCTTTTGGCTTTTCAAGGTAGGGATAGTCCATCGGAGACTCAGAGAATAGGTCTTGTGAGTTTGGTTCCTGAAATAAACTTGATAAATAGGGCCTGTGCAGTAATCCTCTCATGTTATCAACCATTAATATCTATCATCCTTCCAGCATGTGAATCGAGTGTGCCAACATGCTTACTTTCTAATTTGGTTCTGCCCAGAAATGTCTCCTGTTATGGTATCAGAGTCAGTCTGTACAGATCCTGAAGGTACTTGCACCACATGAAAGGTCGGCAGCAGGCACCAGGTCTGCAGGAAATTGACCCACTTAGCAAAACAGAAATATGAATTGAAACTAGCCCAGTCATATCTGATCTTTGTCTTGCCAAAATAATTCTGATTTTTGTTTGTTTATTTATTTATTTATTTATTTGAGAGACACAGAGAGAAAGAGGCAGAGATTGAGAGTAGACGTGCCAGGGCCTCCCACCATCGCACACGAACTCCAGATGCTCCACTTCGTGCGTCTGACATGATTTTGGTGCTGGGGAATTGAACCCTGATCATCAGTCTTTGCAAACCAGTGCCTTTAACTGCTGAGCCATCTCTCCCAATGCCTACATTTCTAAATTTTGAAAAATAACTATTCATTGAGACTAGATTAAAAGTTAGTATTCACTGTACAGCCATAAGAATAAAATTTTTGTATTTTCTCCTTTAGTAAACAGGTGTTATGGTGTTGGGTTCTGGTTAGAAACTGGATTTTTCATTCATGAATCTTGCTTTCTCCAAGAAACCACACTCCAGCTCAGCATGATGATTTTAAACTTCTAATTAACTGCTGGTACTCTACCACAAAGTTATTCTTCTATAAACTGTGAAAGGTAAATTGCTGATTGCAGGAGTACTTCTTTTCTCTCACCATCAGACGATAGTCATATAATGATACACATAAAATAATATAATGCTATATGTGCTGTTTAGCATAACTTTAAAAAAGGCATGGTGTGGGCTACAGAGATGGCTTAGCTATTAAGGCACTTGCCTACAAAGCCAAAGGACTCAAGTCCTATTCCCCAGGTTCCGTGTAAAGCCAGATGCGTAGTGTGGTGCATGCATCTGGTGTTCATTTGCAGTGGTGGGAGGCCCTGGTGTACCCATTATCTCTCTATATATATTAATATTTTATTTTTTATTTTAATATTAATAAAAACCTAAAATATATTATATCTGTGTTTATTTTTATTTATTTATTTGAGAGCAACAGACAGAGAGAGAAAGAGGCAGATAGAGAGAATGGGTGCACCAGGGTCTCCAGCCACTGCAAACGAACTCCAGACGCGTGTGCCCTTCTTCTGCATCTGACTAACATGGGTCCTGGGGAATCGAGCCTTGAACGAGGGTCCTTAGGCTTCATAGGCAAGCGCTTAACTGCTAAGTCATTTCTCCAGCCCAATAATATATTTTTAAAAAAAATGCATTGTGTGTGCATGTATGTATGTGCATGAGCATGTGTGTGTGCATGTGGAGGCAAGAGGATGATGTCAGATGCCTGTGTCTATTTCTCTCCGCTTTATTTGCTGAGGCAGTTAGTCAGCTTGCCTCAGTCTCTGACGCACAACTGCTGGAACATTGGGTGGGCTGCCACGTCCACACAACATTCATGTGGGTGCGGGGGGTCTGAACTCCACACCTCATGTCACATGGCAAGCACTTTCTCCACTTAGCCATCTTCCCAGTCCCTTAACATAACTTTTTCTGATAGATATTGTGACCTCTAGGATAAAACAAATGCAGTGCTTGTAAGGAGTGCATAATTCTGTAAGATAAACGATGTGTTGAAAGGGCTGTCACGGTTACTACACACTTTATGAAGCACTGTTCTAGTACAACGGCACAGCAGAATTCAGGCTGAAGTCATTAAGAAAGAAATGACATGGTTGATATGCAAAGTATACTACAGGGTCCTATAGATCTTTTTAGTAGCTCTTTTTTTTCTGATTCTTAGCAACAATTAAAGTCTATTTAAATGATGTTTAATTAACCAGAAGCAGAGAGATTATTCTATAGCTATAACTAGCAAAGCTTTCCTTACTTCAGGTCCCTTGACCTATGCTCTCTCTCAGAAAGGATGTCTTGCTTTGTCTAATGACGAGATAAACAGCAATGGCTGCTAATGGCGTTTTCTTACCGATCACCTTGTACTGTCCTAGGGAGATTTCTCTTCTCTCAGGATTGACATTCTTTCTGTTCTGTGGCCACTTTAGCCATTTCCCTTGCAAGAGGCCTGGGGTTGAGTAAATAGACACTTACATACGCCCAGGGAGCCCTCTGCAGTTCTAATAGTCACCTCCCAAGGTTGTATAAGAGATGGTGAGGGTAGCCTGTTGATAGACTGCACACTATCCCGCGGGGAAGAGTGCTTCTCTCACAAGATAATGTGAACACGTGTAGATATTGCATGGCTGGAAATAAGAGCATGTGGAGGAAAAAGTAATAAAGTCTGAAGACCCCCAAATACACACACTTCACTAGTATTGAAAGATTCTAGTGAGCATTGATATCTGAGAGATTTTGTAGCATGTCAATTTAACAGAAGAAAACACAAGGTTATGGGGAAAGAACAAAGAATCAAATTGATATAAATGATACATCTGGGCAAATATCACATGTTTTATCTTTTGAGAGTCCCACTCTTTACTTATTTGTAGAGAAAGAGGAGAGAGAGAGAGAGAGAGAATGGCCATGTTAGAGCCTCTTGCCATTGCAAACAAACTGGGGATTCAAACCTGGGCCATCAGGCTTTGTAAGCACCTAAACCATAGTCCTGTAGTCCTAGTCTGTAGAAACAAAACCACCCGTGTACCGATGATGCGAAAGCAGAAGGACAAGCGTGTAGGGAGCAAAGGGGATGAATGGAAGGAGGAGGGAGGAGAGGGGAAGGTGGGGCATGGGGAAATTATATAGTTGCATGAATATAGCCTAATATAACATTGTAGAATAAAAATTTAAAAAGGTCAAGGGGTGAATTAAATATTTAGAAATAAAATATCACCAGAAGATACTCATCAGTGGACACTGCAAGCCTTCTAATTGGCCAGCCAGGCCAAATGAGCCAACGGGTGCAATAGTGGCATGTCTGTTATGGGGGAAACCAACTGCTCTCAATTGGACTGGAGGCCCGCTCCATGGGAGGGAATACATCCCTGATACTGAAAACTAAAACAGGGGTAGTCATGAACCCTAGGGGTGTAATGTCTGCTGCTGTCTGGTGAAATGCATATACTATGCTCACCAAACTGCCCAGCAAGCACTTCTGTTAGTGTTCACACCCTTATATTAATGGTACTCTCACTTTTGGTTGAGAATCTTCTCTTTTCAAATGGCAGTGACCTTGGGATGACTCAGAAGGTATCATGGTGATGGAAAGAAATGACCACAGTGCTCAGTACTGCAATATCTGTATCACACCTTCCAAGGCTCAGGGTCTAATGCACAAGAGGTGGCAGAAAGAATGTAAGAGCCAAAGGAAGGGCAGGACTCCATACAACATGCTCCCTCCAGACACAAAATGCCCTGGATATCCATGACCTCACAGTGCCTGACACTACCTGCATAAGACCATCATAAGAGGAGGAAAAGATCATGACATCAAAAGTAAAAAAGAGACTGATTGAGATGGGAGGAGTATGATGGAGAGTGAAGTTTCAAAGGGGTAAGTGGGGGGAGGGAGGGTATCACCATGGGGTATTTTTTATAATCATGGAAGTTATTAATAAAAAATTAAAAAGTTAATAAAAAGACATGGTGAGGAAGGGAAACAAAGTTTGTTTTAAAACACCATAATGAAACATATCTTTGAAACTCAATAAAAAATAAATTCACACATTAAAAAAAAAAGAAATAAAATAAAATAAAAGAAAGTAGGAAGGATGTTATAAAGTAGTTTAGAGCCCTGGCCCACCTTTCAATAGCTTCTCTCCTAAGGGGATGGGCTGCATCTTACGCAGGTGTATTAAATGTCAAGTGTAGCAACAGGCGGTGATGGCTGGCCATTGGTCTCGTCACACATTGTGCTGAGCACGCAGCCAGCCTCTATGACTAGAAGTCATCCACAGGGAAGCTCAGTGTGGTTTCTTTGGAACAGTCATAAATAGTTGGAAGAGTGGGTGGTATGCATAAAATTAAAATTCATAATGGGATGAGAACGTTAATAAAAAATAAAATTAAAAAATATATACTTGGGCTGGAGAGATGGCTTAGTGGTGAAGGTGTTTGCCTGCAAAGCCAAAGGATCTCTGTTCAATTCCCCAGAACCCATGTAAGGCAGATGCACAAGGGGGTGCATGCGTCTGGAGTTCGTTTGCAGTGGCTGTAGGCCCTGGCGTGCCCATTTTCACTTTCTCCCCCTCCCTCTTTCTCTCTCTCAAATAAATACATAAATAATATATATAAAAGTATATACTTAAAAATATATACTTGACCAGATATATAAATATGCTAGATGTTAAAATGTGCAGCACCCACATCAAACTTTTATTTAGCACTTCATTTGGAAGAGCACTGCAGAGGATTGTCGCACCACCAAATGTTCTTACTGAGGTTTCCAGGAGAAAGTAGTTGTCTTCATGTTACTTGGGCAGAATCACAGCATTCTTACAACGTCTTGCAACCGAAAGGGTCTTAGATGCAAGTGAGCTTGGACTCAGTCAGCGGCAAGTTCAGCTTCCCTCATCATTTCCCTGTTCTTTCTGCAGCACACTTTCCTGCCTAAGGAGAACTTGCATTCTAATATCTGCCAACGGAACTATTGCATTAGTTAGTTAATTAATTAATCAATATTTAGAGACAGTCTGACACTACAGCCAGGCTGGCCTGGTACTCATTATACATGCTTCTAGGCTGGACTCAAGCTGGCAGCAATCCTTCTGCCTCAGCCTTCTAACTTCTGGGATTATAGGTGTAAGCTACTTCCCTCAGTTTGTTATTGCTATTTATTTATTTATTTAAAATTATTTATTTATTTGAGAACAACACACACACACACACACACACAGAGAGAGAGAGAGAGAGAGAGAGACAGAGACAGAGACAGAGACAGAGAGAGAGGGAGGGAGGGAGAGAGAGAGAGAGAGGAAGAGAATGGGTACAGCAGTGCCTCAGTGGCAAACAAAACTCCAGACGCATGCATCAGCTTGTGCATCTGGCTTACATGAGTCCTGGGGAATCTAGCCTCGAACCGGGGTCCTTAGGCTTCACAGGTAAGCACTTAACTGCTAAGCCATCTCTCCAGCTCTACTACTATTTATTTTTAAATAGACGTATGATTTGAGCCCTTGTGGCTCTTTACCAGCCATGCCAATTTAAACAAGTGACCAAATTTCTCTGGGCTTCATTTTTTTTTTTTTAAATTTGTAAAATGATCAATCTTTAAGGTCTTTTCAGACACTCAATCCTGGTATTTTGTCGTGACTTTCACTGTAGCATGTTACATTTAGCACCAGAGGAGGATATATTGGGACTTTTTTTCTATTATTGTGTGATGATCAGACACAGAGCTGGTGATGATCTCAAATGCTAGAAAGACTTTCAATATTCACTGGACAAAAATGCTCAATTTTTATGGATGTCTAACTTATGACCAGTTATGGAATGCACTTTTAAAAGTGATTGCTAGAAAAAGTAATAAAAAACCTCCCCAAAAAAGAGAGTCCAGGACCAGATGGATTCTCAGCTGAATTCTATCAAACCTTCATGGAAGAACTCAAACCAATCTTCCTCAAACTGTGCCACACAATTGGAGAACAGGGAAAGCTACCCAACTCCTTCTATGAAGCTAGTATTACTCTAATTCCAAAACCAGGCAGAGATGGCACAAGAAAAGAAAACTACTGACCTATTTCCCTGATGACATGCAAAGATCCTGAACAAAATCCTCACAAACCTAATCCAACAACACATCAAAAGCATTATCTACCTTGATCAAGTGGGATTCATCCCAGGAATGCAGGGGTGGTTCAGCATATGGAAAACTGTCAATGTAATACACCACATAAACAAGGTCAAACAGAAAAACCACATGATCATTTGATAGATACAGAAAAGGCCTTTGACAAAATACAACATCACTTCATGATCAAAACTTTGGAGAGAATTGGTATGGTTGGTTCACATCTTAACATAATAAAGGCAATATACAAAGCTCCTAAGGCCCAAATAATACTTAATGGCGAGAGACTGGAGGAATTCCCATTGAGATCAGGAACAAGACAGGGGTGTCCACTCTCACCTCTGCTCTTCAATATAGTACTGGAAGTCCTAGCTCAAGAAATAAGATAGGAGAAAGAAATAAAAGGGATACAATTTAGAAAGGAAGAAGTTAAGTTAGCTCTATTCTCTGATGACATGATTCTATATATAAAAGACCTGAGAGACACCATCCCAAAACTCTTGAAGGTGATTAACTCCTATAGCAAGGTAGTAGGATACAAAATCAATGCACAAAATCAGTAGCCTTTCTATATGCAAATGACAAAGATAAAGAGAAAGAAATAAGGGACATGGTCCCATTTTCAATAGCAACAAAAAATAAAATACCTTAGAATAACGTCAACTAAGGAAGTGAAAGATCTATATAATGAAAACATAAAAACACTCAAAAAAGAAATTGAGGAGGACTTGAGAAAATGGAAAGACCTTTCATGCTGCTAGATAGGCAGAATTAACATTGTGAAGATGGCAGTCTTATCAGATGCAATATACAGATTTACTGCAATTCCAATTAAAATCCCAACATTGTTCTTCACAGAGATAGAATGATCTCAAAGTTCATATGGAAAGGCAAAATGCCTCAGATATCCAAGCATAGCCTCAGCAAAAGAAATACCTCTTGAGGCATCACCATACTTTATTGAAAGCTATATTACAAAGCCATAGTAATAAAAACAGCATGGTACTGGCATAAAAACAGGAGTATAGACCAATGGAATAGAATTGAGGACCCAGGCTTTGGGTCAAGCAACTACAGCTACTTGATATGTGACAATGGCCATAACAACATAGGCTGGCAAAAAGACAGCATCTTCAACAAATGGTGCTGGACAAAGTGGACAAACATATGCAGGAAATTGAAACTTGATCCACACATCTCACCATGCACCACACTCAAGTCCAAATGGATCAAAGACCTCAATATAAGACCAGAAACTCAGCTACTACTGGAAGAAAATACAGGTGGAACTTTCCACAATATAGGAATGGAAAAAAGACTTACTAAACTAAACCCCAATAGCACAGGATCTTAAACAGTCAATCAACCAATGGGATCACATGAAGGTGAAGAGTTCTTCAAAGACGAGCATACAATAAGCAAAGCCAATAGATTATCCACAGAAGGGAAAAAATATTTGCGGGTTATCCAACTGACAGAGGCCTAATCTCTAGAATCTACAAAGAACTCAAAAACCTAAACAATAAAAGGTCAAACAACCCACTCACAAAATGGGGTAAAGATCTTACAGGCAGTTCAAGAGGAAGAAATACAAATGACAAATGCACACTTAAAAAATGTTCTTCATCCCTAATCATCAGGGAAATGCAAATTAAAACAACTGTGAGGTTCCACCTTACCCCAGAAAGGATAGCAAACATCAAAAAATCAAATGAAAATAAATGCTGGTGAGGACTGTTGGTGGGAATGTAAGATGGTACAAGCACTTTGGAAAGCAATATGGAGACTCCTAAAAAAGCTGACTACAGAGTTACCAACAGACCCAGTTATTCCATTACTGGGCATGTACCCTAAAACCTTTAAACCTCAGTCCAAAGAGATTTGCTCAACCATGTTTATAGTGGCTCAATTCATAATATCTAAGAGCTGGAATCCAACCCAGATGTCCATCACTAGAAGAATGGTTATCTAAGATGTGGTATATCTCTACAATGGAATTCTACACAGCAATAAGAAAAAAATGACACAATGAAATTTGAAGAAAAATGGTTGAACCTGGAACAGATCATTCTCAGTAAAATTACCCAATCAGAGAAAGATAATCACTGCACAGTCTTACTCATCTACAGCACCCAAGATCTACCCAAGATGCTGACATACCCAGCAAGCCTCTCCAGGACTAGACAGTAGGGTGGGTGGAGAGGGAGGGCAAGGGAGGGGGTGGGAGACACAAATCTAGACCCAAACAGCAATGGTACCATAAAATTATACATCCTAAAAGGCAGACCAAATCATTCAACCTTCACTAGGCCCTTAGAGGGAACACCTGAGCCAAAATGCACTGGAGAGAGTATGATGAAGACTGATCTTAATCTTCTACAGCCCCCCTCTCTCTCCTCTCTAACTCTTTTATATTAGTTATCTTTTTATTCCTTCTCTGAGTAGGCACTGACCTGTAACTCCCAGTACCAGCATGTGGCTATTATTCACAATGAGCTTTTGATCAGAGAGACCTACAAGGTTTCCTAACAGAAAGACAGACTTCTGTCAGAGTACTTGATGACCCACCAAAGGTTAGTGGTAAGACCCTGCTGCTGAAGACACCTTATGTGGTTGACACATAACATGGAGTGACATGGCTGGAAGCTGGAAGAGAGTCAGTCCCCAGACAGTCAGCGTGTCTAGTGCCAGAAGTATTACATGGGTGACTGGGGGAAAATGACCAATATCTGTCCAAGCAACTCATGGTCTAACATTTAGCAGCAAGTAACCTGTCATGAGGCTCACACAAGTGCAATAGTGGCGCACAGCCGTGGTGAGAAACAAGCTGCTTTTGATTTGGCTAACTGATCCCCTCAGTGGAATGTGACCCATAGCTGGAGCTGGGAAACAAGTCAGAATCATTTCCAAACATGAGCCCGCTCTCCATTATCAAGCTACCACCAATCATGGGCTACAAGAGGGCCTACACCTATTAAATTCTCTATAAAAAAATAACTGTTATCCCATTTGTCTGGTGCTAACTTTTCTCACCGTTGGAGAATCTGCATCTCTTTTTCAGATACACACAACTCCTAAGGAGAGACCCACCCCATCACATCTCAAAAGGGACACAGCTGAAACTAAGAATAATTGGAGAAACAAGCAAGGGTGCTGTTGTCTTGGTGAACCGGGTACCAGCACAAAGGTGAAGGATATCGACACAGAGAACAATCAACTCCTGCCAAATAAGATATCCAGAAACCCAGAGGCTCCCAACACCTCATCACTATAGCAGACCCAAAATGAACTCAACATGGCTCAGGGAAATTTTGCAGAAGAGAGGGCAGAAAGAATGTCAGAGTCACATGTTAGGTCATGATATGCAGAGACATTTATCCTACCCATAACTGAGGGCTAACTCCACAATGCATGACCAAGGGGAGGGGGTAGGGCATGGATGAGCCTGACAATAGTACCAACTTGACTGTATTCACTGAGTACAAAACCAATTAATAAAAATATAAATAAAAAATAAAAAGACAAAGAAGTGACTTCTAATATTTTAATTATTTCCAGGGAGAGATAAAGAATGGGCCCACCAGGGATTATAGCCAATGCAAGCAAACTCCAGATACATGCACCACTTTGTGCATCTGGATTTATGTGGGTACTGGGGAATCAAACTTCAGGCTATCAGACTTTGCAGGCAACTGAACCATAGAACCATCTCTCCAGCCCCATGGAAGCCCTTTCCTTCCTGTCTAGTGCATTATTGTTCCTTTGTCCTACTTGAGTGACACAAACCCTGGCTTTCCTTGTAGACATGAACATGAATGACAAAAAGCAAAGGGGCTGCTGGAGAGATGGCTTAGTGATTAAGGTGCTGGCCTATGAAGCCTAAGGACCCAGGTTCAATTCCCCAGTAACCATGTAAGCAAGACACACATGTTGGCACATGCGTCTGGAGTTAATTTTCAGTGGCTAGATGCCCTGGTGGGCCCATTCTATCTCTCTCTTTCTTCCTCTTTCTCTCATAAACAAACAAACAAATAAATAAATAAATAAAGCAAAGGGAGGGAGGGTAGATTCAGGGCGTACTCACTGTAAAAAAAAGTTTTTCATCCAACCATGTGAAGGAATTGAGCAGAGGTGGTCCCCTGCCGGTGTTGGGAATGAATTTGTTTTCTGATTCTCTGCCATGCTCTGAGAGTTGAATTTCCCATGGTGTCATCCAGTGGTCTCTTCTCTCCCATAGCATGGATAGCTGCTTGCAGAGAAGAAAATGTGGAGGACTATATAGCCACATTGTGACACTACATTCAGAGGAACACTGTGTGGTGTCGCTCTCTTCCGTGGCACACCTCTGGTCCCAGGACATGAGCTCTGCCTCCAGCTAGGACCCTCCTTCTAAGGGTTACAGCGTCTCACAACAGCTGCCACCAGCTGGAGACCAAGTGCTCCATGACCCTTGGATGTGGGGCATTCCATCATAGCGTTGGATTAGGAGCTGAGTTTTTGGACTCAGGAAACGTGTCTTTCCCAGGCTTGTGTCTTCCTATCTGGATTCCCCCCCCCCCCCCCCGCCCCCTCTAACTGGTGCTGAGCTAGGGGCCGGAGCTGTCTGTCAGGCTGCAGGCAGAGCCCAGCGGGCTCCGGCCCAAGGGGACACTTCCTGCTGCGCTCCCCTCCCTTGTGCCAAAGGTTCACAGAGCGAACTTTTCAGTGTTATCACATTTTCTATTGTGTTTGGGAGGTCATTGGAAAATATAGGACTTATTCTGTATAAATTCACATTGCAGCCAGATTCAATGAAGTGTATCTAATTTGAAAAGTGATGGATATCTACAGCTAATGAGTTAAAGCTGTGTTATGCTAAGGTTATTTGAAAGTAGAGAGAGATTAGAAGTGGAAGTGACAGTGCGCTCCCCTCCCGCCCCCACAGGACAGGTTACTGAGATAGGCGACAGTTACCAGGGACTTGAAATATGTAAAAAAAAAAAAAAAAAGTAATTTCTTCTCTCATACAGCATTGCAAATGTCACTGGCTGGTGGCCTTTCTTCCTACCAGTTGTAGCTTCTCTTGGTTCTATATATCAGCATAGTTTAAGCACTGATGCTTTCTAAACTGTGACTGAATATCAACCTAATGCTACGAAGACATTAAGAATTCATGCCACAATGGTGGCACGGAGCACAGAAATACATTATGTTGTACCCAAAATAAATTTGACCTTGGTACTTCACACGCATTAATCACTTTCTTCTGGGTACCATAGCGAAACACTAACCAAATATGAATAATGGATACAAAAATTTTGGACTCATTTTTAGCTCTTTCGGTCTTTGTATGAACAGAAAAATGAGGTTAAATTAGGATTTGGGTTCTGTTTCAGGTGTCCAAATCACCAGTGGCTTGTCGTTTCATTGGCCTGGGGGTTTTGGTACAGCATTGACTGAAAGGCTGACGCGATGGGCACAGTGTCCTGGAGGTCTATTGCCTTCCTTTGACCTTGCAGTCCAGTTCACATGGATTAATTTAGAAGACAAGAGCTGATGGCTAGACGCCAGCAAAGCATGAGGGATATACCACAGCCAATGTGTACAGCGATAAGTGAGAGTGAATTCCTACACAGGAGAACACACTGAAGACATATCTGAGCAAAGAAATATTCAGCCAATAAAAGATTTAAAACAACCAGGGCAAATATCAAACTCTGTAGCTTCAAGTCCAACAACTCTAGCCAGTGACAGGTCTCCAAGTTCCAGAATTCTAAGGAGCAACAAGTCTCTGGAGTTCCAATTCTGTCTCTCCAGCTAGGCTACTCACAGTCCTGGAAAACTTCATCCAGGCCAGCAGCTCTCCTGGGCAGCCATCTTGTGGTCCTGGCATCTCCACTGTGTCTCCACTGCAAGCCAAGGTTCATCCTCATGGCCCCATGGGGTTTCCATGAAGACAACCAGCAACTCTGCTTCACACTGCCCATGGCCATTTCCAAAACACAAGACTGTTTTGCAAACTCAATGACCCTCTGTTTCCTGCATTTCTTATACTCCACAATACCAGGTAGGGTGCCAGTTTGTTAATCCAGGGGGGGAATAAAGCAGACTTTGAAGAACAGGGAACTCCTTGAGCATTCAGGCCCCTTCAAAAGAGTTGACATTCTTCTTGTTGCCCCAGTGCAGGTCAGCTGGAAGCTCAAAGGTTGTCATCTTGAATGGGCAGCAGTTCACTCCCCCACTCCCACTCACGCCAGTTCATTTCTAGGCAAAGCAGCCCTGCACAACTTGTCAGGACACGGGCATAACAGCAAGCTTCTCAAACTGCTAGCCCAGTCTAACCAAAGCTCTTTCTCACCCTCATAAGCCAAACCTCATAGTCCATAGTTCTTACTGCCTTCAGGTCTTTCAACTGACCAGAATAGTCTGTCAAGCTGTATTTACAGCACTGCAAGGCATCTCTTGAGCCAAGGTTTCAAATCCTCCCACATTCCTATTGGTGTGCCTATTCTCTCTCTTTCTATCTGCCTCTTTCTCTCTCTGTCACTTTCAAATAAATAAATAAAAATAAAACAAAAATTTAGAAAAAAAAAATAGAATGAGGCTTGCTGGGTGTGGTGGCACATGCCTTTAATCCCAGCACTAGGGAGGCAGAGGTAGGAGGATTGCCATGAGATCAAGGCCAGCCTGAGACTACAGAGTGAATTCCAGGTCAGCCTGGGCTAGAATGAGACCCTACTTTGGCAAAAAAAAAAAAAAAATGAGGCTTAACCACACACACAGGAGGATATGGGGACCATTTTACATTCAGACCACCACAGATGAAGAGCAGTATTTTTGAGCCCTAAGATTTAGGACAGACTTTGAACTTAATTTCTTTGATCTGCCTAAGATTGCTAGAATTATTTTGTGTACTAAGCACAGTGGTCTCAAGTGTAAGACCCCAAGTACCTCAATGTTCTATAATTATACTCAGCAGCTCCATCTTCTATTTCTCTGTAGAGTGATAGCAGAATTAATTACATGAATGAATAAAAATAAAAGATAAATAATTAAAAATAATTTTACTTAAGGCTGAAGAGATGGCTTAGCAGTTAAGGCGCTTGCCTGCAAAGCCGTAGGGCCCAGGTTTGATACCTCAGGACCCATGTAAGCCAGATGCACATGATGGCGCATGTGTCTTGAGTCTGTTTGCAGTGGCTAGAGGCCCTGGCACACCCACTCTCTGTCTTTCTCTCTATTTCTTTCTATCTTAAATAAATAAATATTTTAAAATATTTTATTTGCAAGCATAGAGATACAGAGGAAGAGAGAAAAAGAGAGCATGGGTGCATCAGGACCTCTAGCCACTGCAAATGATTCCAGATGCAGACACTGCTTTATCTGGCTTTAAGTGGGTACAGGTGAATTGAACCTAGACTGCAAGGCTTTGCAGTCAAGTGCCAACTTCTCCAGCACCACTAAATATTTGTAAGATGAAGAAACAATACTATTTTGTATTTAGAGAAATAAATATTAGCAGTTATTGAAGTATTGTTCTTCTTACTAAGAAAAGTTTGATTATATAGATGTTTGTAAAGGAGTTTTACACATAAATGATATTTTTCTTTCCAATATCAAGGTATTCATTTTAAAATTCTTCTGAAAAGTTCATATTGGCTGTGTCTTTATTTGTTATGAGAATTACTTCTGTTAAAATAAAATTATAGGGTTGAAGAGATGGCTTAACAGTTAAGGTGCTTGTCTGTGGGGCCTAAGGACCCAGGACCCACATAAGCCAGATGCACATGGTGGCACATGCATCTGGAGTTCATTTACAGTGGCTAGCGGCTTTGGGGTGCCCATTCTCTCTCTCCTCTGATTCAAATAAGTAAAATCTTTTTTAAAAAAGTAAATAACATTTTAAGCTGTTTGTGGTGGTACACACTTTTGATCCCAGCACTCAAGAGGATCACTGTGAATTTGAGGCCAGCCTGGGACTACAGAGTGAGTTCCAGGTTAGCTTGGGATAGAGTGAGACCCTACTTAGAACTCCAACCCTCCCCCACAAAAATTATAAACTCTTCTGTCATGGGTTAGGGAGACAGTGCAGTGGTTAAAGGCTTGCTCCTCAAACATGCCAAGAAGAGTTCGAGTCCCCATCACCCATGTAAAGCCAGATGTGAGGTTATGCTTGCATCTGTAATTCCAATGTGCTTAAGGCAATGGGAGGTAGAGTTTCTGGGCTGGCCAGTCTATCTGTCCCATCAGTGAACAACAGAAGAAACCCTGTCTCAAGCAAGGTAGAAGCCGAGGACCAACACCCCAAGTTTGCCCTCTGACCTTCCCATGCCTTCACACACATGCCTGCATGCACGCACACACAAATAATAAAACACAATGACCTCACCTCAAAAAATCTTCAGTCACCTATGAGGTGAATGAGTTGCATTCGTATTTCCCATTAGAATTAGACCCTAGAGCTAGCTAAGAGTGCTTTATGGCTTGGTGGTGTTCGGTTTTCTCAGATTCTCTCTCCTGACGGAGAGTGGAGGACTATTCCCTGGGGATGGTTTGCTAGCAGACCCGTATCTGCTGTTTCCATGCATCTGAATGGGAAATTTTTCTTGGTTGTTGTGGGATGAGGGTAGCATGTGTTCAGTGCTGTTTTGGGGCTACATGTCATGATTAATACAGAAATTGAATTCCATATAGTAAATTAAAAATTGATCTTTTCTAATACATTTGCAAAATAAATAGCATGTAATATGCATTATAGTTTCTGGGGAACACATTATATTTTCTTGGAAAGGAATGCTTGTGGTTTACTGTATTTTATTGATGTCATTAGTTGAATAAACAAAATTACAGTGCTTCCTGTGTGATGGGATTACTGTGCCCTCCAGACTGGGTAAAACAGCCTGCCAATCAAGTTGAATTAGCAAATCACTGTCTAAAACAAAGGTCTGAGACAGGACCTTGCATATAGTCCAGGCTGGTCTTGAACTCTTAATCACCCTAACCATAGCCTCCCAAGGACTGGAATTATAGGTGTGCAACACTATTCCTGTCTTATATCAAAAGTTAAGTATAGAGTATTTTTATACACCTTCAATAAGCATATTGCTGGTTGTCTTGCTTGATAAAAGGCCTTGTTTTCCCTGAGATCTGTACCATGTGATAATCTGTATTAGGATTCTAAGCATGGATTCATGAGTAGATAACTACTTTCTAGGGAAATTAACTTAGAAATTCAACTTATTTAAATGATACTACATATGGGGTTATGGCATGTAGTGGTTTGATTCAGGTGTCCCCCATAAACTTAGGTGTTCTGAATGCTAGGCTCCCAGCTGATGGATATTTGGGAATTAATGCCTCCTGGAGGGAGTGTATTGTTGGGGGTGGGCTTATGGGCTTTATAGCCAGTTTCCCCATCCCAGTGTTTGGCACACCTTCCTGTTGCTGTGGTCCATCTTATGTTGGCCAGGGGGTGATGTCCACCCTCTGCTCATGCCACCGTTTTCCCCTGCCATCGTGGAGCTTCCCCTCGAGCCTGTAAGCCAAAATAAAACTCTTTTTCCCAGAAGCTGCTCTTGGTTGGGTGATTTCTACCAGCAATGCGAACCGGACTGCAACATGGCATATTTCTGTTCTTTTCTTTCTTTCTTTTTTTTTTTTTGAGGCAGGGTCTCGTTGTATCACAGGCTGGTCTTGAACTTACACTTATCCTCCTACCTCAGCCTCCCAAGTGCTGGGATTATAAGTGTAAATCAGCCTTGTCCAGCTCTGTGTCAAGTTTCTATGAGCCCCTAGGACCTACTATTAATCTACTCATTTTGTGATGGGATGAGCTGCTCTATGCCTTATAAGGTCTGTTCAGAATATCCATTTGATATCTGTGATATTTGTGTAGACATCCACTCCTATATGGCTTTGATGGTAAAATTCTTTGTTTTATACCTGTCAGGAAAAAAAACAAGAAAAAGAAAAATCTTGCAGAGGAGCAGGACCACTTTCATTCTTCCTCACACATCAGTCTTCTAATTTTCTGAAATTGTTAGTAACTTTCCCTCAACACTTACTTATGTCAAACAAACAATGCTTCATTTGTTCATTTCTGTAGTGTCTATATCACATGTCAATTCTGGAATCGTTTAGATGTGTCACCAAGCTGTGTTTCCTTGTGTAATGTGAACCTGTAGCTGCCTGTTTTCTCTGCGTCCACAGCTCACGCATCCCCCTTAAGGTGCACACATTCCTTCAGGAGTTATATTTCTTCCAAGACTTTTGGGAACCCTCACGTGTGTAAGTCTGCTTGTTATCAGTATGATGAAATACCGAAGTAAACCATTGAAAACCAGGAAAGGTTTGTTTTCGGTCATAGTTTCAGAGGTTTCAGCCCATGGCATCTTGGTTTGTCTGATTTGAGCTTGTGAAATATCATGGTGGAACGTGCAGGGTAGGGAGAGGAAGCTGCTCTTGTCACAGGAACCAGGAAATAGGCAAGTGGAAGGAAGGGCCAGAGTCTCAATGGTCCATTCAGAATACACCTACCAGGTGCCCAAACTCCCTCCACTGGGCTCCAAGCAGAACCATCAGTTCTAACAGGTGAGGCCAAGGCTTGAACATAGGAGCACTTGTGATTCAAATCACAGTATCTCATCACATTCCATGCAAATCAATCATAGAGCTTACAAGCCATCTCTAATTAACAAGTTACAGTCACTTTTTAAAAGACAATTATGTTCTAGATACATCAACATGAGACCAGTATTCTAGAACTCACAAAGGCAAACAAATGGTCAACCATTTTGCAGAGGAGGTCAGATCTAGCTCTGTGGGGAGATAGTCTTTAGTGTTGGAGTTTAAGTCACTTGTGGTTAAGTACAATCATTGTTAGGCTGGGGAGGTAGATCAGTCTCAGTAAGGTGCTTGCCTTGTAAACCTGGAGAGCCAAGTTCAGTTGCCAGTACTCGTGTAGAAATGCCAGGCATGGTGGCATGCACTCACACTCCTGTCTCTGGAGAAGGGAGGCAGGAGAATCCTTAGGGCCTAATTTAGCCTAATTAGTGAGTTCCAGACCAATGGATAACTATCAAGAAATCTCGAGGTGACAAAGTTTAAGACATTATACCTTGAACGATTAAGTTAAGAAATAAATCTTGCAAAACCTAACAGTGAGAGTTCCATTCCACAGCACCCATGAAGGTGAGATGCACAAAGCGGCCGATGCGTGTGCAGTTTGTTTGCAGTGGTAGAAGGCCCTGGCATGCCTGTACTCACTCTCTCTGTGTCTATCGCAAACAAATAAATAAAATATTAGCAAAAATAAAGTAAAATCGTTTAAAAAAAAGGAAATACAGCCCTCAAAATGCAATTCTTTGTGTATGTTTATGGAAATCACACCATGGATACATATATCTCAGAATCTGTTTTTTTTCTCATATTCTAATAGCCATGACTGGATCTTTGTTCTGGAATCTTAATAAAGAGCAAGCATATAACATCATGAAGCATGTTAGGAAACTTCTGAATGCTTTTGACTATGATGATGATTTTATTTCCCACTGTCACATCAAGCAGAAGCTAGCGGGGTGAGCCTGGGCATTCCAACGTACAGTAGATATCATTTTCCTGGTAACTTAAATTTTTACTACCTTCTTATTTATTTGGAGATAGGATCGCTCTGTGTAGCGCAGGCTGGCCTCAAGCTTGCAATCCACCTGCCTCAGCCTCCCGGGTGCTGGTGTTCCAGGGCGTGTGCCACCCCAGCACGCTAGACAACTTAAACTTTTACAGATTTGCACACGCATGTTTGTGTGTTTGTGTGAGTGAGGGTGTGCACACTATGTGTCCCAGCGTGTGTCTGGAGGTCAGAGGACAGCTTTCAGGGTCAGTCCTTGCCGTCCCACCGCATTTGAGGGTGGGTTTCTCTCTGTTTCCACTTTGCTGTGCTTGCTGTGTGTTTCTGGGCAAGCCTCCTGTTTCTACCTCCCCTCTCTCAAGGCAGAAACCCCACCTTTTACACTCAGGCAATCGAGCTTGAGCATCATGACCCTGGGTTCATGCTAAGTAATTTTTTTTTTCAAGATAGGGTCTCACTCTAGTCCAGACTTACCTGGAATTCACTATGTAGTCTCAGGGTGGTCTTGAACTCATGGCAATCCTCTTACCTCTGCCTCTCGAGTGCTGGGATTAAAGGCGTGCACCACCATGCCTGGCTCATGCTAAGTAATTTTAAAGCCCAAATTACATGCACAGTTTTGTCACAGATAAAAATTCTTGCCTTTAAGGGTTTCAGATAATCACAGGAAAGGACCTAGAAACGCATAAAGGCATATGAACTCCGCCAGCTGGAGATGAAGCCTATGGAAACATGCCAAGCAATGCCAAAGTTGGTGAAGAGCCCTCAAGTGAGGGAAGGGGAAGATGTCACGGACGTGGTAAGTTTGATCCAAGGCCCCAGGCTGAGGGCCTGCAGCCCCCGCGGGCAGCTCGGAGGCGGGAGAAGGCGGAGGGAGCGCGCCGGCGGCCGCTGACGGTGGGCACGAGCGCAGGATGCCAGCGAAGCCCGCCGCCGCGCCACGCAGCTTCAGGAAGGTAAGTGATTCAGGTCAAAGCACTGATCCATGCCGTTTTTATTTCGGAAAAAAACAAAAAGATCAACTGGGTATGGAAAGCAAGCATCATCTGTAATTTGTGAGAGGCCCGACGCTGCCTCCCTCAATCAGGATGAAGACAAGGATATCTGTCTGCGCGATTTATAACGACGCTCTACTTGAAGGCTTGCCAGGGCAGAGGGGCCCCAGAAGCAGTAAAATGTTCAAGGTTGGAAAGAATCAAAGCCATACTCTCATGTGGCATGTTTACATAGAACATCGTAGGCCATCTCTAAAACAACTAAGGTAACTCCCACGTGATTTTAGTGAAGCTATAGTTACTGTCTACTAGCAAAACAAATTGACTGCAAGTTAAACTTATAACGACATAAAAGTCACAACTGTCCAAGGGATAAAGTCAACAAAAGATTTGCAAAGCTTAAACACAGAAGTTATAAAACACGATTGAGTGAAACTAAAGACAAGTAAATGAGAAAGACCCATCACATCTGTAGATTAGGGTACATGTATATATATTATATATACATATAATATAATATATATATATTATATATATAATATATAATAATATATAATATAATATATATAATATATATATATAATATAATATATATTATATGCATATATAATATATTATATATGTATTATAATATATTATATATGTATAATAGACTATTGATATGACTAGTTTCCAATAAGTAACATGCTATTACTCAGCAAAGGAGGACTTCACCTAGTAGAAACGAATCCCTTTTTGGGAAGCTGAACACTTGGGAGAAATGTCCCTGTGGTTCACAGATGTCTGTGGAGATGACTAGTCTTTGAGTAGAAGTTTTCACTCTTTGAGAACATCCAAGGATCTGCAGTTGTTCAGAAGAAGTGGTGAATTTCCAAAAGTGGTTTTAGCAAGCATGCGCGCTATTCAGCCCCATGACAAAGGTCAGTGCTCAGGAGGCATATTCGGCATATTCTGCAAACCATCTGTTATATTAAAAAAAAAGAAAAAGAAAGGTCTTTTCTACAGAACCCAACATTTAGAGTATCTCATACTTAGAAAAGGAAATTCACTAGCCTCTGAAAATTAGCCTATTAATTTATGGGCTATTTCATCCAAAGCTGCTAGTTGCTTGAAAGTCAGGGACACTTGGGTCAATATTTTATATGACAAATGATCAGGTTTTATATAAGGCCACTTCACACATGGTACACCAGGAACAATAGTAGATAATTTGTGGCTTACGCATTCAGAATCACTACCCTTCTGTGGAATTTAGAATGATGGATAAGGATTCTCAGAGAAGGGGAGTTAGACATTGCCAATTTGTGGTTAGGCTCTGCCTGTAGCTCAGTCCTTGCCTGTCTATAGTGTTTAAATGTATTTTTGTATCCTCCAGTACACAGTACACAGACGCTTGCTAGGGAAGACAAAAACAAGCAAATTAAGAAAAATTCAATACATTGTAAATTTTATTTATTTGATAGAGAGAGAGAGAAGGAAACATATAGATAGAGAGAAAGAGAGAATGGGTGTTCCAGGGCCTCTAGCCACTGCAAATGCACTCCCGAAGCATGTAACACCTTGTGCATCTGGCTTTACATGGGTATGGGCGAATCCAACCTGAATCCTTTGGCTTTGCTGGTAAGCACCTTTACTGCTGAGCTGCTTTTCCAGCCTAAAAAACATGCAGTTTTTAAGTGCAGGCAGCATAACAGTGCTGGCTGATTATAGCTTAAAAATAGATCATCTACTCCTCTTATCAAAAACTACATTTTTTGTACCTATTTCCTAATTTTTATTGGGTAATGAATAGCCACCACATATAAGACTGACTAGTGTGGGCTGGAGAGATGGCTCAGCTGTTATGGTGTTTGCCTGCACAACCAAAGGACCCAGGTTTGATTCCCAAGACCCACATAAGCCAGATGCACAAGGTGGTACATATGTCTGGAGTTTGTTGCAGTGACTGGAGGCTGTGGCACACCAATTCTCTCTCCCCTCTCCCCCACTCTCTCTCTCTCTCAAATAAATAAATAAATATAAAAATAAATTATAAATAAAATATAAGCCTAACCACAAATTGGCAATATAAATAAATTATAAATTAATATAAAAATAAATTATAAAAAAAGAATGATAGGTCCTGGAGTGATGTCTTAGTGGTTAAGGTGCTTGCCAGCAAAGCCAAACGACCTCGATTTGATTCCCCAGGACCCATGTAAGCCAGATGCACAAGGGGAACATGCATCTGGAGTTGGTTTGCAGTGGCTGGAAGCCCTAGCATGCCCATTCTCTCTTTCTGCCTCTTTCCATCTTCCAAATAAATAAATAAATAAAACTTACCAAAAACAGAATGACATGCATAGACATGGAGGCGCACTGGAAACTAGCATCGCCCACAGCAAAGCATCTGGAGTTGCCTGCGGATGTGGCCTTTGCTGAGGCAGGGTTTTAGTGTCGTCTACCTTTAAAGTTTTCCAGGTTAGAAAAAGAAAAACCGTAAAGCCATTTTCAAAGCTTCATCTCTCTTTAGAAGAAAATTCTTAAACTTTGCCCATTCATTTATCCCTGTCCTGGAGGAGATTAAAAACAAGTTCATGAGAGGAATCCTGGTTCTGCCAGTGTTCTCTCCGTTCAGAGCAGAGGTGGGTGAGTCAAGTGCTCTGACTCATGTCATTATTGCTTTTCAAGGAAGAGAAACTGGCTCAGATGAGCTCACAGGGAAGTGAGATTACAGCAGCTAGGTTACTTTCCCAAGACAGCTGTGACAAAGAACCACAGAGTGAGCAACCTAATGGAAATGACCTTCCTTAGTGTTCTGGTGGCTTCACGTCCAAGACGAAAGTGTGCATGTGAAGGACAAGCTGCTCCATGCCTCTCCTTGTGCTTCCGGGGTTTATTTATGATGTGCTGGCACTCACTGGTGGGTAGAAGCAGCACATTATCTCTGATTTTATGTTCATACAAAACTTTCATTCATATATATACATACACATACATATGCATATATTGGAAATATTAGATTAGGATTCCAATCCACTTTGGAATTATTTTATTTGAATAAACCAATCCAAAATGGCACTTCAAGTACCCTACTTCCAAATATGGTCCCTTCAATGTATAAGTTTGGGGATGGGCATAATTCAGCCTTGCGTATCATGGATGGCAGAAGCAGTAATCTCAGACGGCTCTGGAATCAATGTATCACTATGCCTCAAGGGCGCACAGTACCTTTTCCTGGGCTTTTTCTTTTTTCAGGTGAGAGCTGTCTTTTTCTTTTTCAGCATCTTCTGTAAGGCCATTTGTTTTGGCTCTGCTACAATACTGGCTTGATGTGGTGCCAACTTGGTTTCTCGGAAACTTCTGGCAGCATCGCTCCACAATAGCTAATGGAGTAAGGTCTCTGTGTCTTTAAATTAATCCCAGGAGATATCTTCGTTGTTTTTTTTTTTTTTTTTTTTTTTTTTTTTACCACTGTGGGCTGCCTGAATCTAGGGCTTAATCATCTATAGCTGGGGGGAAAGGCAGGACCACAGGTTAGAGATACTGTGGGGATGTTGGGTGCTTTGCAAAACTTTAGGGGCCATGGTCTGGAGAGATGGCTTAGTGATTAAGGTACTTGTCTATGAAACATAAGGACCCATGTTCGACTCTCCAGGTCCCACATAAGCCATATGTAAGGTAATGCAAGTAAGCAAGTTGCACATGCGTCTATAATTCAATTACAGTGGCTGGAGTCCCTGGTATGCTAATTCTCCCCCCGAACCCTCCCCCATGCATAATACAAAAGGTCTGTTGGGCTTGCCTCAAAAAAAAAAAAAAAAAAAAAAAAGAAGAAAGTTTAGGAGCCAGACATGTACAGTAGCAATGTGTGACTAAAGATAGTCACATACCCTTTGGCTCTCCTTGAACTGAGAGGAGAAATTTTATAGTCATCTGCGTCCTTTGAGGAGCAGATGACAAAACAGCATCAAATATGCAAGGTTTATAAAAATTTTATTCAATTAACTTATTTATTTGAGGAGAGGTAGATAGAGAGAATGGGCACGCCAGGGTCTCCAGCCACTGCAGACGAACTCCAGACACGTGTGCCCCCTTGTACTTCTGGCTTACATGGGTACTGACTGGGTAATTAAACCTGGGTCCTTAGGATTCTTAAGCAAGTGCCTTAGCTGCTAAGCCATCTCTCCATCCCACAAGGTGTTTTTTTTTTTTTTTTTTTTAAATTAGAGGCAATGCTCTTGTGAAAGGGGACAAAGAAGCAGCCAGGGGAAGCTGGGAAAGCCATCAGACAGCAATGCATGACAGACCATGAGCAAAGGAGAGAGAGAAGGGTGAATGCCCCTCAGATTGCGCCTTTTGAGAAGTCTGGGCACACACACCAGGGTGCCCGCGGGTGAAGGTGGCTGAAGCAGTCCTGTGTTATTCGGGGATGGGCTTCCACCACACGCAGTCACTGGTAGGACAACATAGAGCTTGAAAGGTAGTACCCGGCCACATCGATGAATATATTCCCAGTACAAGACCTTTCAGCGTATCCCCTTCATTTGAACCCGAGAGGGGTGTGAGGCTGCTCTGACCAAAAGAACGTGGTGGAAGTGACATGGTACGCAGGTCCTGGCCAGGACCAGGAAGCTTCACTTCCTTTCTCTGAGAACACATCCGCAGATCTCTCGGCCACTATGCCAGACCTAGTAATGCCCCAAGGCTTCCAAGCTATAGAGACGACATGTCGGTGCTCTGTTGATTGTCTCCACAGAGTTGGACATTCTCGTCTTCTTTGTCAGACTTCCTGATGTGTGAGAGATGCTGTCTTGGATTCCCCAGCCTGGCTGTCCTATTCAAGGGTGACCTCAGTCAAAACTTTATGGAAGGTTGTGGTCACAAGACCCTGAAATACCTTACTGGAAGAGAAAGGGAAATTAGCTAGCCCTCGTAGTGCTGGGAAACCCCATGGGAGCCACTGGAGAACATGGTCACTGAAAGCATGATTAAGCAGGGGACCCTGCAGAGTACGAATTCAACCAGCCAGACAAAAAGTACACACTTATGCAACACTGGCACACAGCCTTTGTGGGTAGCCAGCTGTTCTCTGCGTGGACATAAGGTCTGCTCAGTGGGAAAGAACTCATCTCTGGTACTGGGAACAAAGTCAGAATCCCATGGTTGGGAGACTCAGACTTCAGAAAGAAGCCCCTACTACTCTCCGGAGAAGAGTGGGCTTGCACACCAAAAAGTCTGTCAAATAACTTTGAATACCCCCTTTAACCCAAGCTGTTCTCACTCTTGGTTGGGGAATCTGTTTTATTTTATAGATGGCAGAGAAAATGGAGAATCATAGATAAGAAAAGAAGATAGCTGGCTGCCCACCATGAGACGTGCCACCTCTACCACATCTGCCAGGGCCCAGGAGAAACTGCAGAGGAAGCAGTGGCATGAACACTGCTCTTATTGCTAGCCTGACAACCAGCTCCAGGGTGATGGTGACAGACAGGGTGATAAGTCAAAGCCCATCAAAGCAGAAATCCAGAGGCTACAAAGAACTCAACACTAATTCAGGCTGGAAACAGGCCTGCCATTGCTCAGGGAACATTGCAGAAGAGGGAGTGGAAAGATTGTAAAGCAACAGAGTGGGTAGGAATACCCTAAGGCGTGGTGCACCCTCACCCCACTGGGAGTAACTGAGGCCTTCAAGATCCCACAATGAATAACATAACTCTACTGAGAAGGGTCCCCAGGGAAATGGGAGCAAGGAGGAGGGGATAAAAGAGTATAACTCGTTATATGATTAAAAAAATTAAAAAGCAAATAAAAAATAACCCCTGTGGGGCAGAGATTAACCTATGGAGACCTGCCAGAAGCCTTGGTTTACAGAATCCTGAACTATGATAAAATGCTCATTATTGCTGTGCGTGGTGGCACACACCTTTAATCCCAGCACTCGGGGGGCAGAGGCAGGAGGATTGCCATGAGTTGGAGGCCACCCTGAGACTACATGGTGGATTGCCGGTCAGCCTGGGCTAGAGTGAGTCCCTACCTCAAAAAACAAACAAAACAACAACAACAACAAAAGCTACCACCGAGCTGCCTCCCCCTAAGATAAAGACTGGGCACTGAAACCAGCCTGGTGCTGAGAGAATCAACCCTGAAACACGATTGCTGACAATTAATCTTGCCACCTCTTGGGATTAAAACAATATTTATTTAGTTATTTATTTGAGAGAGAGAGAAGCAGGTAGGTAGAGAGGGAGAGAATGGGCATGCCAACTACAAATGAACTTCAGACACGTGTGTGTCACCTTGTGCATGTAGCTCACGTGGGTAATAGGGAATTGAACCTGGGTCGTTTGGCTTTGAAGACAAGTGACTCAATCACTAAGTCGTCTCTGTAGCTCACCTCTTGGGACTTTCATCAACCCAGAAAGGCATCTTGTTCAACCTGAGAACATGACGAATCAGATAAATCATGTGGCAATTGTCTGTATGGAAGACTCATATCAGAGAGCAACCTTGAGGGGCCTTTGGGCAGAGTTTTGTGAGAATAAGAGACACCAGTGAAGTAATAGTTATTTCCAAGTTTAAGCTCTGTTGATGCTAAATACCAAGTGACCTGGTTAAAAACTGGGCTAGCTAGGGCTTGATGGATGGCTTAATGGTTAAGGCATTTGCCTGCAAAGCCAAAGGACCTAGGTTTGATTCCCCAGGACCCATGTTAGCCAGATGCACAAGGGGGCACACATGTCTGGAGTTCATTTGCAGTGGCTGGAGGCCCTGATGCACCCATTCTCTCCCTCTCTCTCCCTCTTTCTCTGTCAAATAAATAAATGATACAATATTTTAAAAACTGAGCTAAAAATCTAAATTTCTTAAAAGAAGACATACAAATCAATACAAGATACATTAATACATGGATAAAGTTCTTAATATCATTGACCACTAGAGAAATGTCAATCAAACCACCTTGAGCTGCAGTTAGAATATCAATTATCTGGTAACTGTTATAATAAGAGCAAAGACAGTAAATACTGGAGAGGATGCAGAGAGAGAGAGAGAGAGGAATTCTTTGCTGTTGGTGGAAAACTAAATGAGTGCGTTATGGAAAATACTGAAAATCTTTCCAACACTGAAAATGCCCAAAGGAAATGAAAGCAACATGACAAAAAGACATGTTCTAGGTTGGGCATGGTCTCAGCATTTCAGAGGTTGAAGCAGGAAGGTTGAGCTTGGGCCAGCCTGGGCAACATAGCAAGACTGTGATTATTATTATTATCATCATCATTATTATTATTTTTAGAGGCAGGGTCTCACTCTAGTTCAGGTTGAACTGGAATCCACTGTGTAGTCTCAGGGTGGCCTCAAACTCATTGTGATCCTTCTACCTCTGCCTCCCAAGTGCTGGGATTAAAGGCGTGTGCCACCACACCTGGCTGAGACTTATGTTTTTTTTTTTTTTTTAATGACATCTGAATTCACTTATTACACTATCATTTTCAGTAGCCAGGATATAAAACCAATTTGAATGGCCATCAGAAGATGAACTGATGAAAATAAAATGTGGCACATATATATGATGGAATGCTATGCTCACATAAAAAAAATGAAATCATAGGCTGGAGAAATGGTTTAGTGGTTAAGGTGCTTGCCTGTGAAGCCTAAGGACCCAGTTTCATTCCCCAGCATCCGCGTAAGGCAGATGCACAAGGTAGTTCATGTGTCTGAAGTTCGTTTACAGTGGCTAGAGGCCCTGGAGCACTTTCTCTCCCTAACTTTCTTTCTCTTAAATAAATAAGTAAATAAATATTTTTAAAAAATAAATGTCCTTTATGACATGGACAGTGCAGTTAAGGGAAACAAGGCAGGCATTATGAAACAAACATCCTGTGATCTCACTCATTAGTGAAATCTAAAAAGTCATCTTACAGTTGTTTATAGTAGAGAGAACGAGGTGGGAGGAGGCTGGCCACTGGACCTAATCACATAGTTTGATAGGATGAATAATTTCTGGTGTTCTGTGGTAACGAACGATGAATAATATACTAGGTATCTTAAACATTGGCGTTTCAGAGTGTTCACCATGAAGAAATGATGAAATGCCAGCTGATGTGCATATAACACCCTGAACCGATCCACTCCCCACGTACATTAATCAAAACATCCCATTGCCCCTCACAAACATGTACAAATACTTGCCAATCAAAACACCAACTCTTTTAGGGGAAATCTCAGCTCTAGCCAGTATCAACTCCTCTGTTGTTTTGAGAGAAGGATAGGAGCAGGCGCACACTTCTGCAGAATCCTCCTAAAGGCAATGGGAAATGAAGGTCGGAAATAGGTAGGAAGTGCCACAAACAGGACTTCCCGCTCACAAGTGTTAACACTTCTCTGTGATGCTGACTGGAGCTTCAATGATAGCTGTCTCCCTTCCCAGCCAGGCTGCACCTGGCACCTGGGAGGCTGTGATCTCTGAGTTGATGCCCTATCTGACTTGTGCCATAAAGGTGGTGAGGCTTTCTCCAAATCTATGTGTCTTAGAGCATGACTTCTAGATTACACGGTTCCTGATAAAGCTAATGAATGATAAATATACGTAAGGAAACTTCACTGATTGTAAGTGAAATTTATGAACAAATGAAGGTGACTATTGTCATCTTGGCTGGGATTATCAACCTCAGTCACGTTGCTGATGTGACTCCGTTGGTAGAGTGCTCTCCTGGCATACTTCCTAAATTAGAATAGAATTTACCTTGTAAGATTCATGATTAAGCAGAAAACAGCCAAAGCCTATTCCACAATAAATGTCACAGACTAAGCAATAAATGCAATTTATTTTTGCCATTAATTTTTCATATAAAACAACCATGGGTAATGACATTCTGTTTAACATTTCCAACAAGAAATATATAGTTACAAGTTTCCAAGTCTTACGTTATTAAAAGAACCCACATCCTAATGACCTAAGTTCAATGAATATCCCATCATTTAAATATGTTGACCTCTATTGTCGCTGACATTCACTGGGCTTCTTGCTTATGCTAGTCAGATATCATTTATAAAGGGGGGTAATTAAATTTGGTGGCTTGGAACTTTGGTGGATTATTGTCTTTGATAATAGTTTTATCACAATTATTTTTGGCTTTTATCTTTCTAAAAACCCATCATTCCATCTACAGACCTGACTTATTAATATTGTCATTCTTAGGGGGTGTTCCCCTATTTTTTCCTATGTGAATAGTGTTGTCAATGCTATTGCACAATCTGTCAGTATTATCAATATGTAAGTAAAAGCGCTAAAACGGTCTCCATGCATGGTTATTTTCTTAAAGGAATGACTCAAATAAATCATAGTAAGCGTGCCAAGATGTAACTCGAACTGTTGACGTGTATGTTGCTGGGAGTGGAACCCTGGGTCTGCATGTGTTCAGCAATCAATACCTCACCAGAAATAGCAATGCCTTTAGAGGATCAATGAGCACATCCTCAGTGACTCATTTCAAGGTTCATGCTACAACAGATATTGATTTTTTGTCCACTGCATCCTGTGTATTTACTGAGTAGCTAGAAGGTTTCAGCTTCTTTGGGCCCCTTGTGAATGTGCTGAGTCATGCTGATTATGTTGTTTGTGCTCCATCAATTTGAACTTCCAGAGGAAAATCATTGGTAATTTTCATATCCTGTTTGAGATCATTCTAACAAACCTTTTATGCTGTTCCCTTTTTAGACCTTGCCATCAAAACAGTTCTTGCTTCATATGAAAGCTCGTGCTGTGTTTTAGTTTTAAACTATGCTGAACTAGTAAACAGAGCTTGGCAGTGGTTCTGTGATGACACACTACAGTTGGTGGCCTTTGATATTTCACTTTCATTGCTTTTTTTTGTGTGAGTGCTTCCACCATACTTGTTAGAAGAGACTATTTTTGTAAACACTTATCAATGCTCCTTGGTTCTTCAACTTGAATCAGTGTCATAGTTGAGAATATTTGCCACAATTTAAATAATCATCTTTTCTGTTCCATTTTGCGTCAGGGACTCATTATGTAGCCCGGGCTGTCCCTGAATTCACAATCCTCCTGCCTTGGCCTCCTGAGCACTGGGATTGTCATACTCAACTTTTAATTGCTCTTTCACAACATAATTTACTTGATGTACTTGGTTATGTCAAAGTTTTCTTCTGGGCAATGAACTATCAATACACATAGGAGCAATACTGGGAATTTAGACCCGTGTGAAACAGAGAGATTGAGAGAGACAGAGAGAGAGAGAGAGAGAGAGAGAGAGAGAGAGAGAGAGAGAGAGAGAGAAAGAATGGGCATACCAGGGCCTCTAGCCACTGAATCAAACCACCACACACTGCTTGGCAATGTTTTTTGAATTTTGATGTGTTTTGCTTGACATTTTGTCATTCCATTCCTTTGGTATCTTCTCTCCCACTTCTCCTCCTTGTTTTCTTTATGCACACACTCTCTCTCTCTCTTCTTTTTCTTTCTGAGACAGGATCTCATGTAGTCTAGGTTGGCCTGTGTCTGCTATGCAGCCCAACGTGATCTTTAACTCCAGATTCTTTTGCCTATATCTCCCTAGGGCTGAGGTTACAGGTGTTGAACCACTTATCTCTTTCTTAAATGGCATTTTGAAGAAATTAAAATAAAAAAAATTATTATGTAACTGTGTTCTTGTCTCATCTTGCTATGGACGCTGCAAGTGTGGTAACCAAGCTTACACTTCTTCCATCCTCTGCGCTAGTGCTTGGATTCCCAAACCTCTTTACAGTGGTTGTACAGAACCTGTCAATACCTCAAATGTGCTAGGTACTGTCGGAGTGGGAGAAGTGTCTCTGGATCTTATTCCTCTCATTTCTTAAGGATTTGCTATTGTATCTTTTCAGTTCTTTTTAATCATCACTTTTTCTGCTTTACTGAATTTTTCTTATTCATATACTCCTGCATTCCCCATCATGAGGCACAGCAGGAGTTTGGGACAAGCGCAGCTTCTATTTCTACCGACCTGTAGATGGGTTAGCTTGCATGGGAACAAGGGCCATCACAGAGTTGAGTACACTGAGGCGAGACTATTCTAGGTTACCCTGCTGGGTCTGCTGTGTTCAGAAGGGTCCTGAATAGAGGGAGCAGGGGAATCCCAATCCAAGGTGGAGACGTGATGATGGAAGCAGACACTGGAGTGCCAAGGGAGGGAGGGGGAACTATGGATTGGAAATGTCATAGATTCTTCCAGGAGTCTCTAGAAGGAACACAGAGAACTGCTAACCTATTGGAGACTTTTGGCCTCCAGAACTAAATAAAAAAAAAAAAATGTGAGTTGTTTCAAAACCTCAGTTTGGTGATCCTGTGCAATAGCAGCAATAGGAATCCAACACACTCTGGAAGGTGCCCTTAGCTGAGAGAAGGTTGTCCCATGCTCTACTTTTAGCTCTCTCTGCAAAGTTCAAATTGGCTGTGACTGTAGGCTTCTACTATGAAGTTAACTATGCCTTCTGGTGTCTCTACCAAGTAATGTTCCTTGCCAATAAAATAATGGACTCTGCATCTTGATGACTGGACAATAGGAAGGTTGGGGCTGAAGAGGAGGGTCAGGGTGGGAGAGGGGGGATACAAAACTGGACCCAAATGGAACTGGTACCATAAAATCCTATATCCTGGGAGACAGACTAAAAGGTTGAACCCTCATCAGGACCTTAGAGGGAACACCTGAATCAAAGGGCCCTGGAGAGGGTATGATGAAGACTAACCTTAATTTTCTCCTATTTCTTTCTCTCCCTCTCTCTCTTCTTTGCTTTTGCTTTTATAGTATCTATCTTTTTCTTCATTCCTTTACCTTGTTGCTGGCCTGTAACTCCCAGTACCAGGATGTGGCTAGCAGCCACAATGAACTGTTGATCAGAGATACCTACAGAGTTTCCCAAAAGAAGACAGATTTCTGTCAGAGCATTTGATTACCCACAAAAGGTTAGTGGTAAGACCCTACTGCCAAAGACACCATATAATGTCAGTAAGGAACATGGAGAGACCTGACTGGAATTTGGAAGACCGCCAGTCCCCAGACAGCTTGTTTAGTGCCAGAAGGTGCTACACGAGCTACTGGAGGAAAATAGCCAACAGCTGTCCAAGCAACATGAGGTCTAAGCTACTGGGCAGCAAACCTCCTGAGAAGACGCTCACACAAGTGCAATAGTGGCACACAGCCATGGTGGGTAACCAACTGCTCTTGGATTGGCTAACAGATCTGTTCAGTGGAAAGGAAACCATATCTGGAACTGGGAAACAAGTCAGAATCATATGCAAACAACGAGTTCGCTCTCCAATATCAAGCTCCCACCAATCTTGGGCTACAAGAGGGCCTACACCTATTAAATTCTCTCTAAGCTAACAATGGTGATCCCATTTAACCAGTGACTTCACTCTTTATTGGAGAATCTGCTTCTCTTTTTCAAATAGGTGCAGATCTTGAGGAGAGAATCAGCCCATCGCACCTCCCCAGGGCCCCAGCTGACATCATAGAGGAATTGGGGAAATGAGCAAGGGTGCTGCTTTCTTGGTGAACCTGGTACCAGCACAAGGGCGAGGGACGTAGACACAGAGAACACTCAACTCCTACCAAACCAGATGTCCAGAGACACAGAGACTCCCAAGAGCCCATCACTCAAGAAGACCCAAAACAAACCCAACGTGGCTCAGGGAAATTCATGGAAGAGGAAGCTGGAAAGATTGTGAGAGCCACAAATTGGAACGTTATGCACAGAGACATTGCCTCTGCTGCATAACTTGATGGCTAACCCCACAATGTATAACCCACAATCCTTAGGGCTAACTGGCATCCCCAGGTGAGTGGGTCTTTTTGGAGGGGAGGGCAGGGATGAGAGTAAGGATGGTGCCAACATGTGCTATTTACATACTGAGCATGTCCATAGCTTAAAAAAAAAAATTACCAGAACATGGAAGAGACTTAGAGACTTCTTTGTTTCCATTACATTCATAATATTATGTAAAAATTAAGATTATATGTTTACATATTGATATATTATAAAATTCAAGCTTACTGTAAACCTTAGTTAAGCCTAGTTGTTGGGCTGGAGAGATTACTTAGCGGTTAAGGTGCTTGCCTGCAAAACCTAAGGATCCATATTTGATTCCCCAGAATCCACATAAGCCAGATGCATTAGGTGGCTTATGTGTTTGGAGTTAGTTTTCAGTGACTGGAGGCCCTGCCCCACCCATTATCTCTTTCTGTCCTTCTTTCTCTCTCAAGTAAATTATGTGTATGTGTATATATATATATATATAAAGTTACTTCACATTTCTGTGACTCCATGATCTTTTAAACAGGGAAAATAACACTATTTTTCTAGCCTATTGTGTGAATTAAACAAGTATATAAATTCTTTGCAGTGTGTCTGATGTTCAAATAAAAATCTTTGTCTTGGAAAGAAAGTGGACTCTGCTATGTGATCACTAAGGAATGAGACAGAGACAAGCCAGGCCCTTGTTTCCTGGGTGTTGGTGATTTTGGAGAGCAAGTTGTGACAGTCATAAGCAACAGCTTCTTAAAACTATTTTTTTAAATTTTTATTTATTTATTAGAGACAGAAAGAGGAAGAGAAAGATGAGAGAATGGGCACAGTAGAGCCACCAGCCATTGAAAACAAACTCCAGACTCATGTGGCACCCTGTACATCTGGCTTACGTGCAACCTGGGGAATCGAACTGGGTTCTTAGGCTTTGCAGGCAAAGTGCCTTAACCACTAAGCCATCTCTCCAGCCCTATTTTCAAACTTAATTAAGAACAATTTATTTTCTTAACTTTTTTATTTTTTAAAAAATATTTTATTCACTTATTTGAGAGAGAGAGAGAGAAAGAGAGAGAGAGAGAGAGAGAGAGAGAGAGAATTTACATGCCAGCACCTCTAGCCACTGCAAACAGACTCCAGATACATGTGGTACCTTGTGCATCTGGCTTTAAGTGGTACTGGGAAATTGAACCTGGGTCCTTTGTCTTTGCAGGCAAGCATCTTAACTGTTAAGCTATCTCTGCAACCCCCCTTAACTTTTTTGTTTGTTTTGTTTTTTGAGGTAAGGTGTCTCTGGAGCTCAGGCTGACCTGGAATTAACTCTGTCATCTCAGGGTGGCCTCGAACTCACAGCTATCCTCCTACCTCTGCCTCCCAAGTGCTGGGATTAAAGGCTTTTTTAATTGACAACTTTCATAAGAATAAGTAATATACCATGATCATAATCCCCTCTCTTTCCTCCCACAAACCCTTCTCTACTAAATCCCTTCTTTTCAAGTAGTCATTCTTCTGTTTTGATGTCATCATTTTCCCCTCCTATCGTGCGGATCTTGTATAAGCTGTGGCAGCCGCTGGGGGGCCGTGCATATCAAGTGCGCTTGGTGTCTGGAAGACATTGTGAGCATTCCTCCCCTTCCTTTAGCTCTTACATTCTTTCTGCCTCCTCTTCTGCAGTGGTCCTTGACCCCCAGAGGCTGTCATCTGAAAAGAGAAGCTTCTCTAACCCAAAATGAGAATAGAATTAATATGTGGGCATCAACATAAGGATTTAGAGGGTGGTTTGGCCAGACGACAGTAGTCTCTTCCACCAGCCAGGGCTTACGCTCCTCAGGCCCAGGCTTTCGATACCAGACTTGGACTCCTTCTTGCGCAGCATGCCTCAAGTGCAATCAGAGGGCAGTCAATTTCACCTCTAACAGATGTGCCACCATTGCGCCAGTTGGTACATTTGCCTTTGAGGACGAGGGTATATTAGGCTGGTGATATTGTTGTCATCAGTGTGCTTTGTTCACAAGCACAAGGATCAAAAGTTTGATCTTCAGAGCCCATGTCAAAATGCCATGTGTGGTGGTGCATGCCTGTAAGCCCAGTGCTGGGGAGGCAGAGACAGGAAGATCCCCGCGGCTTGATGGCCATCCAGCCTAGTCTACTTGGTGAGTTCCAAGCCAATAAGAAACCCCGCTTCAAAGGTGGTGGGAAGAATTTCTGAGGATGACACCCAACATTGTCCTCTGGCCTCCACACTCATACATGCACACCTCTGCCCATATGTACAACTGTGCGCACATATGCACACACAAGTACAAACAAGCATAAAAAGAGTAGCGCTTTGTAGGGTTGTTGTGTGGGTGAAATTAATTGATTGGTAAAGTACTTAAAACAGTGACTGGTAAAAGGTAAGTACTCAATAAACAATAGCTACTATTATTGTTGTTGTTGTTATTACAGTAAAATTTACAAGGTTTGGAAGGAAAGAAAGCTATGGACCCAGAATAGGAGCTCCTACTTTTCAAAAAGGAAAGCAGAGGACTTAAGAGATAGCTCAGCAGTTACAGGCTTGCTTACAAAGCCTTATAGATTTGAGTCCCCAGTACCCATGTGGAGCCAGATACACAATTGGGCACATACATCTGGAGTTGGTCTACAGCAGCAGGAGGCCCTGACATGGCCATACTCTTTCTCTTTCTTTCTCTGTAGAAAATAAATAAATAAATATTAAAAAGGCAAAAGGAAGGCTAAATAGTATTGTTCTGTTATCGAGTGTAGAAGTTAATTTCACATGGGTCATTGCAAAACTTTTGTGTCAGATTCATTACTAGGAACAAACTTGATGTCTTAATAATTTCAGCAGAGCATCATGGTGGAACAATACAAAAATCAAGAGTGGAATGCATGGAATAATTTAGCTGAAGTCAAAGCAAATGTAGCAATTATGATATTTAATAGAAATGGACCAACTGTCCATATTAATAAGGTTCCTTCTGATAGAATTCTTTCCTTGTACTAAGACACATGCTTCACGCTAGAGCCCATCATTATGGAATTACACAGAGGCAAAGACATCCATTAGAAAAAAAAATGTTTAAGTGATTTACAAAGCAAGGATGACATTACTTATAGTAGGTAACAATTCAGACAATAGTTGGATGGCTATTTCATAGTGATAATAAGTACCTACAGGTTCAATAAAAATCCTTGGAAAAATAAAAAAATATGATTTATAAATCCAGATTTGTTAGAAATATTAAATGGAATGCACAAAGACAATAGTAGGAAATTTTAACACTTCTCCAAATGCCAATAACAGAATTTGTAGACAAAAAAACATGCATAATATTTGAACAAAATGATTGATAATAATTTTGAACTTAGAGTTTGGTATATGACTTTAAAAGTTATAAATAGATTTTTGAATTTTTAAAAAATTTTTCAAGCAGCACTTGCTTGAATGAGATCTGGACTTGACCAAAAATAAATGAAAAGAAAACCTACATCATATTTCAAAAGTAGGAAGTAAGCAGAGACTGTTAGAGTCAATTTGGACTGCAGTTTGATTCTATTTTGCTCAGTTGAAGATGGTTTAACCTATCATTGGTATTCACAGTCCCAAGTGTCTTACCACGGAGACCCCAGTGAGAGTGCTCTGTCACCCCTCTTGCCGGCCACGCACCACATCCAGCCTTCCTGACGTTATCTGCAGAGCCCTGCTTGGGTCAATGGTGGATTATACATGCCAGTGGAAAGTTCAGAAGCACATCCAATAAATAACCTATGACAATTAGCAGCCATGGATACATAAAAGTAGAAACTTCAGCAAACTTCAAATGCAAGCTTTGAAAAGTAAAATAATGTGGAATTATTTATAAAAACATGTGACAATGTATTTTGTTAATATAGAGCATATATAGGGCATATAGAGTAACCTTGAAAAGTTAAAAAATGAAAATGATAAATATTAAATGCAGGATGATGGTAGAAGTTAGGGGCTATATTATTTGGTTCCTGAAGATAAAGTTACAACCAATAATATAATTTTTGTAAAATTTTTTCAAATCATTTGGATATTTAAAACATCTCTGCCTAGGTTCAAGGTGCAAATAAAAGCTTAACAGCTAGGCAAAGAAAAGTCATATGTCATATCAAAACACATATTATTTGGCTAGAGATGTTCTTCTTTCCAAGCAAGCATTTTCCCATTTTAAACATCAGAAAAGAAATAGAATGGGTCTAACATTCAATTAAACATAGAAATGAAACTTTAAGAAATACAAGTGGGGGCTAGAGAGATTGCTCAGTAACGAAAGGCACTTGCTTGCAAAGTCTAATGGCCCAGGTTCAATTTCCCAGTACCTACATAAAGTCAGATGCGCAAACTGGTACATGTGTCTAGAGTCAGTTTGCTGAGGTAAGAGGTCGTGGTGCACCCATTTATTCTATGTCTCTCTCCACTGTTTCTCTGCTTGCAAATAAATTAAAAATATTTTTTTGAAAAAAAAATACAGGGCTGGAGATATGGCTTAGCAGTTAAGGCACTTGCCAGCAAAGCCAAAGGACCTCGGTTTGATTCCCCAGGAACCACGTAAGCCAGATGAACAAGGTGGTGCATCTGGAGTTCATTTGCAGTGGCTGGAAGTTCTGGCACACCCATTCTCTCTCTTTCTCTCTCTCTCTGCCTCTTTCCTTTTCTCAAATGAATAAATAAATATTAAAAAAGACTTGCAAGTGGAAGCAGATTACACATATATAAATAAACAATAAGAAAGTTAAGAAATGGACTCACAATCAACATGATAAATGCATATAAGAACTGGCTCATAAGCCAAACTGGTTAAAAAAAATCTTAAGGCAAAAGAATACACAGGCTGCTTCAAATGAGAGAGAATAGTCAGCACCCATCGAAGCATAGAAAAGTCCTGAGTGTCAGCATATCAGAGCTTCAATGACAAGAACAACTTTCTGAAGCAAAATGTGTTAAAGTTGACGCAGAATGTGGAAAACCTTTCTAGTGTTATCATTAGGAAAGAAATTTCTAAAGAGATGCCAGTTATCTAAAAACACGTGCTCCAAGGTCACAGAGCCCTTGCATGCTGCTAATTTTCGGTGTTCCAGGAGTAGCCGCAGCGCAGCGCACTTGGCTGGAGGACTCGGGACTTGAGCGTGGCCCTGAAGACCCACCACGTAAAACTGGCTGTGGAGCCGTGTCTCTAATCCCTGTTGGAGAAGTAAAGGCAGGAGGAGCAGAAGGTCACATGTGACCTTCCTTATCTCTCTAAAAACAGAATTCGCAACCTGTTTTACCGTAGGTTTGCAATGGTGGTAATTCTTCTTAGGAATGTTCTTGTGAATAAATTAAATCACAGAACTAATTTTTAAAAATGCTTTTAGCACAGTGTCTTGAAAACTCACGAGGTCAAAAATGTTGGAATGGCTATTAATTTTCTCCAAACTCAAGGGATAAGTTTGTCATCATCCCAAAGAAATTGAAAATTTTGATAAAAATTCTAAAGCTAGTCAGAGGAAAATAACCTCATAAAAATAGTCACCTTTTGACAAAGGATTAGAATCTCCTAATGCAACAATTTTGCCAGCATGTGGTAGGTATTTAAAGAAGGAAAACAGAAAGACACAATAAAGTAGAAAAATTCACCTTGCTATATTTAGACTAGTAAGTCGGCTCTAATGTTTATGATTACAGTAGTTTTCTTTAATTGATTTTTAATTAGCAATGCGAAATGTTCACAACAGGAAATATTTTAAGCCCTTAAGGAATGCTTTTCATGGTTTTATGAATACAGAAACAGTTCTTAATAAAACTCACTACTGACAAAAATGCCTGTACCTCTGTGTATTCATGCTTTTGTTTTTGTAGATGACTTAATTTATAATGGACATGTGCAATTAAGACATGTATAAAATGTTTCATTAGCATTTTCTTTCTATGGCAAAATACCAGTGAAAAATCAACTTAGAGGAAAGATCTATTTTGTCTTACAGTTTCAGTCCATAGTTACCTGGTAATGTGGTGAAACACTGAGGTGTTGGAGTAAAACTGCTGAGAGGAAGAGAGAGAGAGACAGAGACAGAGACAGAGAGAGGGGGGGAGTACCCTTCAAGGAGGGATGCTGCTAAACAACCTACCCACTCCAACTAGAACTGTCTCCTGATGTTTCTACCACCTCCCAGTAATCCACTGACAGATTAAGCCATCAGTGAGTTTGAGAACTATGATCCAACACCTCCCAAGGCCTCCCTTCTGAACACTACTGCATTGGCACCCAGGCCTTCCACACATAAGCTTTTAGGGGACATTTTCAGACCCAAACACTAAAACCAAGTGCCTTCAAAACTTCCTCATACTGCTATTGATGCCTTAGCTTTGTAAAATTATTTTTAAGTGGCTGGAAGGATGGCTTAGCAGTTAAGGCATTTGTCTGCAAAGCCAAAGGACCCAGATTTGATTCCCTAGGACCCATGATATCCAGATGCACAAAGGGGCACACGCGTCTGGAGTTCATCTGCAGTGGCTGGAGTCCTGGCGTGCCCATTCTCCCTCTCTCTCTCCCTCTTTCTGTCAAATAAATAAATAAAAATTTTAAAAATTAAAATTATTTTGAAGTAAAACAAGGAATATGACCCAAATTCTAGAGAGTGAAATAACATTTTATTCCACTGGGAATCTAGAGATCAGAAAACTCAGTGCTATGGATATGACTTACAAAGACCTTTGGGTGAAAAGAAAAGAGTTGATTTAAGTTATATGATGCTTAAGTGAAAATGAACTTCAAATAGTATCTTAATTACTAAGGTGACTGGACTGGAAAAGACGATGCTAGCTGAGATGGTAGTTAATTTTTCAGAAAGTGTCACCAAATAAATTTACATTCACAATTTCATTAGGAAAAATAGGAGAACCAAATATATGATGTGTTCTTGGTTTAATGTATCTGAAAATTAATGAGTAGGGAGGTAACTTCTATAGATAAACACTTGAGGCTTTAATTTATTAGCAATCCAAGAAGGAATAAGAAATACTTCAAATAATCTGTGCTTTTCATATCTGCTCACTAAGGAAATTTTAATCAACTACAGAACAAATTATAATACTTTTGTATGAAATGTTGAAAGATTAATTTTTAAAATGCAAATTGAAGCACTCAAGTAACTTTTCCACTAGGTTTCCTGTAGAAAGATTTCCTTTTCTCTTTAATATTTCATCATGATGAACATGAAGAACACGTGGCATTCTAGTTTCAAAAACCAAATTTCTTTGCCTCATATTTATCAAGTTTCACTACTGGCCATGTGTGTAATAATTCTGAAAATACAAAAATCATATATCACCTAATTTAGACAAATTGTGTCAGAAAAGAGTCTCTTTTTTTGTTTATGTGCCTGAAAAGTTTACAAAGAGCTCTTTGTCAGTTCATAAAATCAGCAGAACTCTGAAAAACAGTCAGCCCGATGAGTTTTTTCATCAAAATTCCCCTTTAATTTCTCACCAGGAAACTAAGAAATAGGCGAGCCTTGCTTATAATGCTGTTTGAAATGAATTTTAAAGTTGGCAGACGAAGTGGCGGGTCTCGTCGGGTCGCCTGCCCCGCGCTGGTGCCCACTCGCTTCCCCAGGGGCTCTTCTGGGCACGGGACGGGCGTCATACGTCTGGCAACGGCCTGCAGTAGGGACGTTTTCTTTCCTGTGGTTATTTCAGGTGATTCAACAGTACTGTAACTGCTGCTGACTCCAGTAATACTCTCAAATCCCCTTGCACCTCATCCCGTCCACTGAGCCCACCCCATCCCACTTCATTCATGCACTCCCACCCCGCCCGTCCTATTTCACCCTGTCCCTTCCCGTCGCAGCTCATCCTAGGTTATCCAATTTCAGCCCATTCCCTCCCATTCCGATCTTAGGAGTCCAGAGCTCTGGGACCAGCGGGCACTGATAACTTGGAGGGAGGTGACCTTATCTTCTACACCATTTCTGAGTGTGGCATGAGGAGCATCAAGAGGCCCATTCCTTCTGTTTCTTGAGAGAAATAAAGGGGCGAGAATACTGAATCCCGTGTAAGTTAGAGAGCGAGGAATAAAATCACCCCAGAGTCTTACACTTTCGTTTCTTGGAACTTCCTGTGGAACAGAACCAAAGGAGAGACCATTATCTTGGCAATTATTTTATGTGGAACCAGGAAATTTGGGACTATTAAAAAATGTAAGAAGCCGGGTGTGGTGGCGCACGCCTTCAATCCCAGTACTTGGGAGGCAGAGGTAGGGGATCGCTGTGAGTCTGGGGCCACCCTGAGACTATCCAGTGAATTCCAGGTCAGCCTGGGCTAGAGAGAGAACCTGTCTCAAAAAAAAAAAAAACAAAAAACAAAAAACAAAACAAAACAAAAAAAAAACCAAAAGTCCGGTACTTCATGCAAACTGTAAGTGAACATTTCATCTGCAGTCTTTCAGACCGGAGTCCATCTTCTGCCCCCAAATAACTCATTTTCTCAAATTATTTGTGCATGTTCATCCTTTTATTGTTGTTCATTTACTCTCCTGGAACTCATAGTGATCCTCCTGCTTCTTAGTATTCTTAGTATTGGGATTAAAACCATGAGCATCCAAGAATAGGTGCATAAAATATCCACTGTTTTCATCCATGTTAATGATGCATTACCTATGAAATAATTTAATAATTTCTACTAGCCACAATATGATAATAAGCCAACTGCTAGATTGAGTTTTAGGCAGTACATATCATTTCTTTCAAGGAACATATATACAATTTTGTTTATGGGCTTATTTACTATTTACTATATTGTATTTGTAATTCTTATCGGACCACAACAAAACAGAACACCAGAGTTTAGTGCACGTACGTACACACATTGCCAAAGGAGTATTGTCCCCCATTGCTCTCAGGCTCATCACTTTACAAATAACTTGTAATTTAGCTTCCCATTACAGGCTTGAAACTGGCTTTTTGTCTTGTTTGCCGTTTGTGTGAATATGAAGAAATCACATTATACTAGACTTGAAAATATTTAGTCTTGATGGCTTTTAGTAACTGATATTATAAGATCTGATACAACTTATTTCCCAGCTATTTTTATATTTCTAGAAATATGGCTAAAACTTACTGGAAGTAAGAACTCAAAGCTTGCTTCTTTTTTATTCTTCAGCTATGGCCAATGTTTTAACAGTGAGGTCTGCTTTTGCTCCATTAGGTTATATGGTGCAATTTTTTTCCCACTAATTGAATGAATTAGTCATTTTGATGTATTTTGAAGATGTATTAAATTTAATATTACAATTTATTTCTCCCTGTCTGAGGATGTTAGGTCAGATAAGATGAGAGGCAAAGAGTCATGGGCATGAGGCGGGCGGTGGGTGAGACCACAGTTTCTTTATGCTGTAAACCAAGGATGCTGGAGACTTTAAAGGTGGTAAATCAGCGCCCTTCACAGATGAATCAGACTCTAATCCTTGGCTTTAGTGCAATGGCTACTTCCACGTTACCAATTGAAATAGCACTAGACATAATTTTAGATTATCGTGTGATTGTTTTTTTTGGGGGGAGGTAAAATTCAATAGGATGAAAGAATGAAGTGATGTTATCATAAGGATGCTGCTGACTCTAAAGATGGGAAAACAGCGCCATTCATAGATGAATCGGAGTCTAATTTTTGGCTTTAGTCCAATGGGAAGGGCTATTTCCACATTACCAATTAAAATAGCAGTAGACTTGATTTTAGATTACTGTGTGATTTTGGGTTTTTTGGTATAAGTTTCAGTGGGGTTTAAGAATGGAGCTCTACTGTCATTTGCTTACAATCTGATCAAGTTGTTCCTTGTTCATATCTATAAAGGAAGATAGAGATTTTCTGCCAAAACTCTTTTATAGCAATAACCAACATTCCCTCATAGATGCATAAACCATCACAAGCAAATTAGTTTGATCCATGTCACTTTGAGACACATTTCTGATAAATTGTACTTTTTGTCTTTGATACTGACCATACTTCAATATATTATATATAATCTGTTGAGTTTGAAGAGTTACTTATAGAAAAAAATTAAAAACTTTTAAGAGTTTTAAGAGTACAGGAACAATAGACATCACTTTGTAGCAAAAATAATAGATTGAATAGCTAGTGAAAGATAATCCTAGCATGAAACTAATTTATTTGACTATAGAATTTGCTGGTGAAATGAGATGGAAAAGTTCATGGAAATAAAGAAATTACATAAAGCCAGACGTGTTTTCTTCATTTTGAAATGTATAAGTATAGGATGTTTAAATTCTATTAGGTACATTTGGAAACTGGGTTTAAAATTTTATTTCAAAATGCAAATATTTACAATATGCTTTAAATTATACACAAGTCCTTAAATGTTTAAAGACAAATCTTACAGACAAGTGCAGTGGCACACACCTGTAATCTCTGCAATCAAAAAGGCTGATAGAGGGGCTGGAGAGATGGCTTAGTGGTTAAGTGCTTGCCTGTGAAGCCTAAAGACCCCAGTTTGAGGCTCGATTCCCCAGGACCCACGTTAGCTAGATGCACGAGGGGACACTGACATCTGGAATTTGTTTGCAGTGGCTGGAGGCCCTGGTGCACCCATTCTCTCTCTCTCTCTGCCTTTCTTTCTCTGTCTATCGCTCTCAAATAAATAAATAAAAATTAAAATAAAAAATTAAAAAAAGGCTGATAGAGGACTTGACATTCAAGGACAGCCTGTACTACTGAGATTCATTAACCAGTGAGCCTCTGGAATCAGCCTATTTCCCCATACCCAGTGCTGGGATTATAGGCAAACTCCTTCACATATTTTATGTGGGTTCTCAGAATTGAACTCTGGTTGAGAGGCAAGCACTCTATACTGGCTGAACTATCTCTCCAGTTCATTGCAGGAACTGCTCACCCTAGTGGCCCAACTCATTTGTCTATGAGAGGAGACTGTGCCAAGATCCTCAACATCATCATCAAATCCTTGGCTCAGTGCACACGGTGCTCAGTCTGCGCCATCTTGCTGTGCCTTCATCTTCCAGCTTGCTGCAGCTCCAGCTCCTCGACATCAAAGTACTCTGGGTGGCCTTGAACTCACAGCAAGTCTCCTACTTCTGCGCCTGAGGGCTGGGATTAAAGACACGAGCCAACACAGCCACTACATACTTTATTTATTAATTTGACACACACACACACACACAGAGAGAGAGAGAGAGAGAGAGAGAGAGAGAGAGAGAGAGAGAGAGAGAGAGAATGGGTACACCAGGGCCTCCAGCAACTGCAAACAAACTGCAGACGCATGCACCACCTGTGTATCTGGCTTTATGTGGGTGCTGGGGAATCGTACTTGCATCCTTTGTCTTTCAGGCAAGCCCCTTAACTGCTAAGACATCTCTCCAGCCCTGCTTCCAGAAATCCTAAGTATAGCCAATGGGAACTTCTGCCTGGGGAGGGGCTCAGGTATTTATGGAAAAAAAAGGATAATTCTAGGAGAGAGGAACTCTTCTAAGGAGGGACTTTGCTTGTTTACAGAAAACAGGTCTAGGGAACTCCCTTAGGCAGGAAATAAGGATAAACCAGATCTTTCTGGGACCTCCAGCAAAGTGAGGACTTGCAGGGCAGGCTGGGAGACATCCTTTGCTTTGTGCTTTGGGGGAGGGGGCACAGTCACCCTATACGGCCTCAATCCTCCTTCCCAAGAAGTGATTCTACCTGGCATTAGGGAATTGGGGGGCGATGACTAATCTGACTTCTCCGAGCTGAGTGGGGTCGTTGGGAGTGACAGCTGGGAAACTGCTCCAGTGGGTCTATCTAAGGGAAAGCAGCTGAAAGGGAGAGCTGTCCAGAACTGAAGATCAGGGTGTTCCGGCAAGGCGGGTCTCCCCTTAGACTTTACGGGGGAATAGTACACAAGCTAAAACGCAGGATGATTTTTGTCATCGAAGAGAGACCCAGGCAGTCAGGCAAACAAGAAGTGTTTATCCAGGCATCACGCTGGTCTTCTGTGGCACAGGAGACACAATTTGGTTCATCGTTTCCGAGATAACAAACAGGAATTTTTAGGGCTGATGTCTGGCCTTGTTGCTCATGAAGCAGGGAGTCTTTTGAGAATTTTATGACTGAGGAGAATGAGTCTTTTTGAAGGGAGGGAATCTCTTGCGTGCTACTGACTTCATAAAATATTTTTCAGTTTAGTTTTTCCAAATGCTGTTGGTTCAGTGCATCAGAGCTGTATGTCAACTACATGCTTAAAGTGATATATATATAGAGAGAGTTTGGTTGTAGTTGTGCCCATATAACATCATTTTCTGCTTCTAGAGTATAAATGCAAGAAGTGGTCTATATTCCACATAATCACATATCTTGGTTAGATGTAAATTACCTGTCTAGTACTGCATCTCCTACTGCCTTTTTTTTTTTTTTTTAAATATTTTGAGGCAGGGTCTAGTTCTAGCTCAGGCTGACCTGGAATTCACTAAGTAGTCTCAGGGTGACCTTGAACTCTCAGAAATCCTCCTACCTCTGCCCCCGAGGCTGGCATTAAAGTCGTGAGCTAACATGCCTGGTAATATTCTTTGTGCAGGAAACTCCATGGCGTCCTGAGAATCTGTATGACTGTCAAGGGCACCAAAGCATTTCTAATACTTACTTGAAAAGTGTCAACTCCTTTCCTGTTATGTTGACATTTCCCAGAAAAATCTCACTCATAATTTTACAGCTAAATATCTTCTAGTGTGGCATTCTGTTGAAAATGAAATGGATTTATCTTTGTTTCTTTGCTGATTCTGACATAATCATTGTGCTATCATGAGTAGAAAATTTTTTTAAAAAAGGAATACTCCAGCAACTTGTTTCTGCTAATTTTCTTCACTATCCTGAAGGTAGGTGAGACACCAAGACAGATGTGAAGAGAAGAAAGTTGAATATTACAGTATGGGAACTCGGAGAAGCAGGAAATTTATCTAGGCATTTGGGAAGCAGTTTTGTAAAACAGATTATATATATATATAATATTTATTTGTATTTATATGTATATATATTTATATATACATTTATATGTGTGTGTATATATATATATATATATATATATGTTTAAATTTTTATTTTGGGTGTGCCTAAACTGAACAATGCTGGCTTAGTGGTTAAGGTGCTTGCTCGTAAAACCAAAGCACCTTGGTTCAATTCCCCAGGATTCACATAAGCCAGATGCACAAGGTGGCACATGCATCTGGAGTTTGTTTGCAGTGGCTGGAAGCCCTGGTGTGCCCATTTCCTCTTTCTCTCTCTTTCTGCCTCTTTCCATCTCGCAAATAAATAAGTAAAAAAGAAATTTTAAAAAGTGAGCAATGCTGTGTCATGTTGACTAGGCTTTTATAAAATTATATTATATTATATTATATTATATTATATTATATTATATTATATTATATTATATTTATTATAAAATTCCTGGGCCTGCTGGAAAGTACGTGAGGTTAGCAGTGTTGCTGGGGAGAATTCTGTGTCCCTCACAAGCCCTGACATCTTTTGTTATCTCCTTGGTACCAGTGTTAACACATGAAGCCAAATTCACTTTTTTGTTTTCCAAATTTCATTTGGAAAAGCAAGAGATAGATTTCCCACCCCACCCCATTACATTCTGTGCTTATTTTGAGGCCTTCAGGCTTGGACTCAGCAATGCTCCTTCGCTCTGTCAAAGCCCTGAGCAATAGTCCCCCTTCCGCACTCATTGCTCGAGGGGAGATGAGGCCTGAGGGGCAGGGAGGGAAACTGCGTGGGGCCAGGGGCCAGTTCAGTTCCTCTTCGAGTTCGTGCTGTGTTACTTTGCACGTGTATGTGTGTGTGCATATGACTATGTGTTTTTGTATATGTTGGGGTTGTATGTGTGTGTGGGGGTTGAAATATGTATATGTATGCATATATGTATGGGCCACAGTTTCATATTGGATGTCTTCCTGCATTTCTTTCTATCTTATTTCCCTAGAGCTTACTAATAAGGCTACTCTAGTGAGGAAGCTTGTCACCAAGATGCCATCTCTGCCTCCAGAGCACTGGGAAACAGGCGCAAACCACCACCCCTGACTGGAATTTTATTTATTTTTATTTTATTTTTTTTTTTTTCAGGGGAGAGCGCGAACGCAGTCCCCCACTACCACAAATTATGCAGTCGAGTTTCCCGCATTTGGGGAAATCGCAGGGGTCAGCACATCCGGAGTGCAATGGATAAGCCTCGCCCTGGGAAAACCACCTTCGTGATCATGGTATCTCCCCTGCCAGGTAAGTATTTATTTTTATTTTTAACTTAAATTTAACTTTTAATTTTTTTTTTTTGAGATAGGGTCCCGCTCCAGCCCAGGCTGACCAGTAATTCACTCTGCTGTCTAAGGCTGGCCTCTAACTCATGGCGATCCTCCTACCTCTGCCTCCCGAGTGAGCATGCGTGCTTCCTTTCAGGCAATTGTAACAACAAAGCCATGAGTGGAGCCGCTGGCTTGGGGGGTTTGCTTGTGTCTCATTTGAATAAGCAGTGCCAGACTGCTTTTGAAGGTCTAGGCCAGTCTTTCCACCAGCAAAGTGGAAGAATTTCTACATTCATGCACGCGTGCGCGTACACACACACACACACACACACACACACACACCTTCACCAAGATTTTGCTTAGCTAAGCCTCTATTTTTTTTCTGTTATTTTCAAGCAGGCATAATATAAAACTACTGGTTGTTTTTACTCACATTTACATTTCTTTGGTGATTTCATAAACTTGTTTTTGCCAGAGGATTTTTGGATTTTCTCTTCTGTAAATTGTGTACCTTACCCATTTTTCTATTGGGATTGCTACCTTCCGAAGTGACTTGAGCAATTCTCTTATCTCAAAGGGTGTGTGTAGCAAAGTAAAGAAGTATAAGTATATATAAAATATTCCGGGTGTGGTGGCCCACCCCTTTAATCCCAGGACTTGGTAGGCAGCGGTAGAAGGATCACTGTGAGTTCTTGGCCACCCTGAGACTACAGAGTGAATTTCAGGTCAGCCTAGGCTACAGCAAAACCCTATCTTGAAAAAAAAAGTTTTAATTTACTTCTGAGGAGCTGAGAAGACGGGGAGCAGACAGGAATACTTGTGGCCTGAGTCCGACTCCCAGTATTCTTGTGGACAACTGGATGTGGCCACATTCGCCTATAATGTCAGTTCTGAGACAGGTGGAGACAGGAGAATCGCTGGAAGTCCTCGATCAACCTATCTAACTGAAAACTGCAGCCCTGGGTTCAGAGAGAGACTCCATTCCATTTTCACAGTGTTGAGGAAGGCACTCAACATCCTTCCCTGGTCTCCATGTGCATGTACACGGCATATGTGTATCTGCACACACACATGCATACACTATAGACACACCCTCACCATAAACACCACATACAACACAAATGCCAAAATACTTCTGGGCTGAGGAGATGGCTCAGTCAGTAATGACTTGCCAGCAAGAGGACCTGAGCTCTGTTTCCAGAACCCATGTGAAAGAGCCAGGCCTGGGGCTTACAATGACATCTCAGGGTGAGGCAACCACTGGCAGGTGGATGACCAGGGCTCACTGGCCAGTTGGTCTAGCCTACTTGACAAGTTCCAGGCCCATAAGAGCTGTTTCCAAAAAGGTGGATGATATTCCTGAGTAAATATAGCCAAGGCTGTCCTCTAGCCTCCACACACACCTGCACATATGTGCACATGCACACGTATGTGAACACACATGTATGCATGCACAGAGAGATTGACTTCTGTTTTGTAACTTATTAATCAAGACTTGTTCAATCTTACCACTCTATACTATATAATGGTAATTTTCAAAGATCTGTAAGAGTTATGAGTTAATTTGGTTTACTAAAACATGACAGATTATTTCTTTTCTTGATACTGTTACTTGTAAGCAACTTGGCCATAGAAAATCAATAAAGCTATTAAAACTTTTAAAACACAAGTCCTACTAATTACCAAAGAGTAAATAGCAAGCAAATTTAGCACACAATCCCACCTCCATCACAGTAAACTGCTAGACTCCTACACCACCATGGAAATGGCATAGGTTTTTTTAGTGTCTGTTCTTTAATTAATTGTCATTCAAGCTTGGTGTATTCTCTTTCTCTCTCTCTAAATCTCTCCATACCTTCTAAGACTTGTAGATCAGAAAATTATTTATGCAAAGCCTCTCTGGAAGATTCTGGTCAAGGTTGCAACCGAGAATATAGTGCTTTGAAAAGCTCACTGACAAAATTTTTTAAAAAATGTGAAGAGAAAATAGAAAAAAAAGGGAAGAGAAAGTGATATGTGTGTTATGAAAAAGTTTTGAAGACCTGCTTGGCAATAGGCCATGGAGAATGAGAAGTGGCTGGCATTTCCTTTCTCATTATTCCTGATGAGTACTGTGAAGTATGGGAATTTGCCCATTTGCTTAGAACCTCCGTGAGACAGGATGAACTGAAAAGCTTTCCTTCAAAACTACTTTTGTTTGTTTATTTGAGACACACACACACAGAGAGAGAAAGAGTGAGAGAGAGAAAGAGAGAGGGAGAGAGAGAGTGAGAACAGATAGACCAGAGCCTTTCTGCCACTGCAAATGAACTCCAGACATGCGCCACTTTGTGCATATGGCTTTATTTGGGCACTGGGGAATCGAACCTGGGTCATCAGACTTTGCAAGCAAGCTTAACTTTTACTGCCGAGTTGTCTCTTCAGGCTCTGGAAAAGTTCTTTACTTGGAAAGGTGAAATTATGAAATTTACAAGATGATGGATGGACCTGGAAAGGATTATTTTAGCGAGGTGACCCAGGCCCAGAAAGCCAAGCACCGCATGTTCTCTCATATGTGGATCCTAGCTACACATTTTTGGACTTGCATGTGAGTTGGGATAAAGCTTGGTAGCAGAGACCAGTAAGCTACAAAGAGGCTATAAAGGAGGGAGGAGAAGGGAGGACTTAAGGGGATGGTGTTGTACATGTGTAAGTAGATGAACAGATTACTGGAGGCAGAAAGGCCTCAGTGAGGTCAAGGAAAGAGACTGAGTAAAGGGAGGATGAGGGGGGCTAGTCACAATCTAAGAGGGTATGGATAAGCCATATGTAACTTTGTTTTGGACAATGGTGCACCCAGAAGCCATAGATGGTTACTACAAAAATTTCAGTGCCAGGGATGGCACACCTTCCAGTGAGTTGTTGGCCAGGGAGGTCCCTGATGTCCCAAAACATTACAGGTCATTGCAAAGGCTCTTGGTTTCTCACCAGGAATAGATGGCAAGAGCCTATTGCTGAAGACTCCACATACTTGGGCTACAAAGTTAATGAGAAATCTTGATGGAACTGAGCTGAAAACCTCCTCCCCATAGATCAACTGACAGAAAGCTAGAAAAAGCTATAGTGCATGCAGCTCTATGAGAGAAAGAGAAGTCACTGGTGGAGATAAGCAATGGTTGAAACTGCAAGCCTTAATTTTGGCCAGCAGGGTCAAACGAGCCAGTGGTTGAAATAGTGGCATGTCTGTTATGGGGGAAACAACTGCTAATTGGACTGGAGACCCAGTACATGGGAGGGATCCCAGTTCGAGGCTTTATTCCCCAGGACCCATGTTAGCCAGATGCACAAGGGGATGCATGCGTCTGGAGTTCTTTTGCAGTGGCTGGAAGCCCTGACACGCCCATTCTGTCTCTCTCTCTGCCTCTTTCTCTATTTGTCTGTTGCACTCAAATAAATAAATAAAAATACTAAAAATTTAAAGATTAAGAAAATACATATTTACTTTGTTATCCTTCCTCATAGTCTCCAAATAAGTGTGTTTTCCTTTTAACTTCTCAACATAGGGTCTCCCTGTAGCCTAGGCTGACTTGGAATTCACTATGTACTCTCAGGTTGACCTCAAACTCATGGTGATCCTCCTACCTCTGCCTCCCGAGTACTGGGATTAGAGGAGTGCTGATTTCTCATGATGAATGAGGACTTTTATTCTTTTGTTGTATGAGTGTTTGTGTGTGTGTGTGTGTGTGTGTGTGCTTGTGTGTGAGTAGATGCACATGTATGTACCAGAGGTCAATGTCAGGTGTCTTCTTCATTGCTTTCTGCCGTGTCTCTCATGGAACACTGAGCTTATGAACTCAGCTGAACTAGCCAGCCACCATGACCTTGAGGTCCTCCTGTCTCTTCCTCCTCAGCACTGGCATTACAGGGGTGCCCCGCCATGCCCGGCTCTTACATCAGTGCTCAGAATCTGAACTCAAACCCCCAGGCTGGCCCTACAAGCACTTTTGCCACTGATCCACCTCCTCAGCCCCTCTGCATTCTTCACTTTCACCTTGTCTTGTCTCCTCTCTGTCAGTAAACATCCAGCTCTCACCATTCAAAAACAAAAACAAAACAAAAAAGAATACGTTTCTGAGGTACTTTCACACCAAAATTCTTCTAAGACTGTCATTTCTTATCTGTGTTTTGGATTTCATTTGCAGTGGCTGGAAGCCCTGTGTGCCCATTCCCTCTCTGTGCATCTCTCTCTCTCTTCATTCCTCTCTCTTTTTATCTCAAATACATATGTAAAATAAAATATTTAAAGCGAACATGGTGGTTCTGTGTTTCCACGGCCCTCCGTGCTGTCTCCCACAGTGGCTGCAGAGCTCGGTGTTCCTGCTGGCACCGTTCAAGCTCTCTAACTTCTGCACATCCACATCCTCCCTCTTCGCTGACACACAGTAGCCAGCCCAACAAGCGTACAGTGATACCTTACTGCAGTCTTGACCTGTGTTTCCTGACGGTTAATAGTGTGTGTTTTAAAAAATTCTTTATTTAAGTTTCTGTCTTTATTTATCAGGACACATTTTAATGACAACTTCCATAATTATAGACAATAAACTGTGATAAATCTCTCTCCCCTTCCCACTTTCCCTTTTGCAACACCACTCTCCATCATATCCCCTTCCCTCTCAATCAGTCTCTTTTTTATTTTGATGTCATCATCTTTTCCTCCTATTATGAACGTCTTATGTAGGTAGTACCAGGCATCATGAGGTCACAGATATCCAGATCCTTTTGTGTATGGAAGATTGCATTGTAAGCAGTCCTACCCTTCCTTTGGCTCTTACATTCTTTTTGTCACCTCTTCTGCACTGGGCCCTGAGCCTTGGAAGGTGTGATAGAGATGTCTCAGTGCTGAGCACTCCTCTGTCACTTCTTCTCAGCACTATGGTGCCTTTTGAGTCATATCAGAGGTCACTGCCCTCTGAAAAGAGAAGCTTCTCTAACCAAAAGTGAGAGTAGCATTAATATGTGGGTATGAACATTAAGAGAAGTGCTTACCAGGCACTTTGGTGAGCACAGTATCTACATTTAGCCAGACACCAGTAGGCTTTATAACCCTAGAGCTCATGACCTCCCCCATCATAGGTTACATGGGCACATCAGGGACTTAGCCACTGCAAAGGAGGAGCTCCAGACGCATGGGCCCCCTTGTGCATCTGGCTAATGTGGGTCCTGGGGAATCAAACCTCAAACCAGGGTCCTTAGGCTTCACAGGAAGAGCTTAACCATTAAGCCATCTCTCCAGCCCTAAATATGTATTTTTAATTGAAGAGCAAAGAAACTTTTAAAACTTTGAAAGGATATTTTACTTAGTGAAGGAATGAAGTCATTTGCTATCTGAAGCAATGATGAAGAAATGGAGCTTAAATATAGTGAAAAATTAAAGCACACCACCAAAAGCTTATAGGAATTAACAGACAATGAAATGATTATATACACAGAGAGAGAGAGAGACAGAGAGAGAGAGAGAGAGAGAGAGAGAGAGAGAGAGAGAGAGAGAGAGGGAGAGGGAGAGGGAGAGGGAGAGGGAGAGGGAGAGGGAGAGGGAGAGGGAGAGGGAGAGAGAGGACTAGTGAATGAAGTAGAGGTGAAATTAGAGTTCATAAGAATTTAGGAATAGATAGATGAAGAGGTGATGTTATAAGAATGGTGATGATGGGGCTGGAGAGGTGACTCAGCAGTTAAGGTGCTTGTCTGCAAAGCCTAACAGCCCAGGCTCAAGTCGCCAGTACTCACATAAAGAGAGATGCACAAAGTGATACATGCATATGGAATTTGCAGTGGCTGGAGGCCCTGGCACGCCCACTGCCTCTCTCTCACTCACTTTCTTTCTCTCCCTGTGCTTGAAAATAATATATACCCCACACACATACATATATATATATATGTGTATATATATTATATATATATATATGTATATGTATTAGTAGTGAATCAGCTGGTTGAATTGGTATACATCTATATCCCTGGCACTTTGAAGGTTGAGCCAGGAGAATTGTGAGTTTGAGTCTTAAAAACAAACCAGAACAAAAACCCTGAAAAACAAATAAATTGGTCAACGGTAAACCATAAGAAACTATTGAAACTTTTCAGAGTGAGCGTTCAGGGTGGCAAGGCCAGAGATTGCCGAAACCTTCAAGTAAAAGGGCAGCAACATGAAGTGTGCTATCGTGAGAGGATTGAGGAAAACATAAGGTAAAGCAAGAATTTGGCTGTATGCCCGTGAACTGGAAACACCTTTTCCTATTCACTATGCACTCATCCAGACCTAATTTCACATGGATATGGTCTTTATTCATGTTGCAACACCCAAAACATTGAATGGCAATTCTAATTGCTTGCTTGTTCCCAGACCTGCATATGCGGTAGTGGTTGGGTCTCACACATTATGGTAAGATTTCAAGGAAGAAAAGATGAAGCTCGTTGCAACCTCAAGGCAACATAAGGCCAGGAATGTTCCAGGACAGTATTGGGCCACTCTGCAACTGGGGAGAGTTGAAAGACATAACCTTCCCATCAGTGGACCTCTGGTGGAGTGGAACACGATACGGTCTGTATTGGCTGCTGGGGAGAAGAAACCAGCACAAGGGGGAAGGAGATCAACGCAGAGAAAAATCAACTCCTACCAAATCAGAGAGCCAGAGCCTCAGAGGCCCCCAACACCTCATCACGGAAGCAGACCCAAAATGAACCCAACATGGCTCAGGGGAATTTTGCAGAAGAGGGGGCAGAAAGAATGTCAGAGCCACATGTTGGGTCTTGATATGCACAGACATTTCTCATACCTGTAACTGTGGGCTAACTCCACAATGCATGACCCATATACCTCAACAAGGAGGGGTCAGGGGTAAGGGGTAGGTCATAGAGGAGCCTAACAATGGTACCAACTTGACAGTATTCATTGAGTACAAAACTAATTAGTAAAAAAAAATTAATAAATTTAAAAAAAGAACCAAATAAAATGACCCCTGGTTTTCTTGAACTTATTAGAGGAGAGCTCTCCTTTTGGAGAAAAGAACAAACTCTTACATTGATATATACATATGTACATATGTATATATATATATTTATATTTATGAGAGAGAGACAGAATGGGCACCCCAAGGCAACCAGCCACTGCAAATGAACTCCAGATGCATGCACCATCTTGTGCATCTGGTTTATGTGGGTCCTGGGGAATTAAAACTGGGTCCTTTGGGTTTGCAGGCAAGTACCTTAACTATCTCTCCAGTCCTGTTACAGTTTTTTCTTTCTCTCTCTCTCTCTCTTTTTTCTTGAGGTAGGGTCTTGCTCTAGCCCAGGCTGTCCTGGAACTCACTATGTAGTCTCAGGGTGGCCTTGAACTCATGGCAATCCTCCTACCTCTGCCTCCTCCCAAGTGCTAGGACTCAATGCATGCGCCACCATGCCCAGCTATACATTTTTTTTTTTTTAACCAAAGCAAGAGGAGGCTGCTGGGAGTTCTAGAGTGGAATCAACTGCCTAGAAATGGGGTAAAGAAGCTTCACATGGGCTGGGCTCCTGGACAGTATTGAAGGAGAGAGCTGGCTGAGCACCAGCGTTCATGGCTCTGGTTGGCTTCCTCGCTTGGACTGTGACCTTTCCTGCCCCGATGGACTCTAACTGTAAGCTAAGCCAATCCTTCCTCCCCTACGTTGACTTTTGTCAAGGATTCTGTCCAAGGAATTAGAAGGTAACCAACCAGCGGCGGCATTGCTTATGATTGCTCATTTCACACGCACAGGCCTTCTGTTTAGCTGTGAAATCAGGGTACGGGAACTTGTCACTTGTAAGTGCCCCTGCATGCTCTGGTTTGGATGGTGAAATGTAACACCCAACCTGGGAGGGTGAGGGAATGTGGAGCTTAGGGGTCACGAGGTTGCAGCCTACATGAACAGGGTTAGTGTCCTGAGAAAAGAGACCCTGAAGTATTGCCGTGCCCCATCCACCACGCGAGGGCACGCTAAGAATCGCCGTCTGTCTACAGACAAGCAGGCCTGAGCTTGGGTTTCCAGTCTGAGAGCTGTGAGCGCGAACCTCCTGTCCATTATCAGCACCCCACTTTGTGGTACTCTGTCATGGAGCCAGGGAATTTGATGAAGTTGAAATCTTAGGTGCTTTCAGTATAAAGTGGGGATGATCCTAGATCCAGACTAATGAGGAAAAATTATTTGTAAAATATTTGGCACAAGATGTGCTGTGAAGCATTGGAATAAGTGTCTAAAGCAGTGACTTTACAGGAGCTCAACGCTTCAAGGTTGGGAGGGCCGAGTTTCCTAGTCGGAAGGTCTTGTAAGAGAGAAGCCCAGAGATTTGGAATTATTCCATATTTTCTGTTAAGAAGTGGCGAAAAAGGATAGCAGCGAAACTGAGCTCACAGGCAGTCTAACTGAGCTACAGTTTGGCATCATTGGGTTTGATGGAAAATCCAAAACCACTGTCGTTTATTAAAGTCTCCTTCAGTCACCGTTAGTCCAAGACTCAACCTTGTAATGAGAAATATTTCCAGAGACATGCTCATAGGCACAACTTCTCGGTTTCAAAGAAAGTCATATGCACACATGTACGCGTGCATGCACGAATCTGCACACACATGCAGAAACATGCAGCCTTTAATATTGACCACAGCCATAATATTTCTGAAAGGTTACATAATCAATGCCTCTAATTTATGATCACAAACCCCATGAAGGATGCTTACTTTGCACCCTCCCCTCTTTTGAGGTAAGGTCTCACTCTAGCCCAGACTGACCTGGAATTCCCTATGGAGTCTCAGAGTGGCCTCGAAGTCACCGCGATCCTCCTACCTCTGCCTCCCGAGTGCTGGGATTAAAGGCATGCGCCATCACTCCCCCCCCGTTTTCTGCCCCCAGTTTTGGTCTTACTGGTAAATACTGCCTGGATAAAATTGCCCCTCACTCTTTCACCCCACTTCCACTTGCTAGGACTAACAGGAGCCGTGTCTAGGGGCTGCTCCGCTTTAGAGCCTCAGTCGCTCCCCACAAACAAGAGCCACTCAGCGGCGGGTGGTGACGGCCGGGAGCCCCCTTTATATTATCCAGTTGCACAGCATGCTCCTGGAGTAAATGACGTATCCTAGCTTGGGGTACATCACCAGCTTCAAGTCCGAGATTATTCTCTGCCAGTCGATGAGCGTGCGGGTCACGGGCAGGTCCCTCCTGAGGACCCTTTTCAGGGTCTCCTGGGACAGCTCCTGCAGCTCGTCCAGGACGGCCGTTTGAAAGAGGTTCTCCTGCTCCTCCACCAGCCTTGCAAAACTGAGCGCCAGCTGCGCTTGGTTAACGACCTCCAGGCTCTCCTTCAGGTCCTTGGAGATTTCGAGGTGCAGGTTGACGCACCGGAAGAAGTGCGCTTGCACGAAGATCCTGCCGGAGACCTGCGTCAGGAAGGGGTTCACCTGGAAGAGCCACTTGGAGACCCACACGCCGTTCCAGCACTGGCCGGCGCCGTAGCTGTGGTCTTCGATGCAGGCCAGCAGGAACTCGCGGCCGCGCAGCGTCTTCCGCAGCACGTTGCAGTGGCCGGCCGGGTAGTGGTCGCTGGTGTACAGCCTCAGGGCGCACAGCACCACCGTCCGCAGGTACTCCGTCTCGTTCCGGATGATGCCGTGGCTCCGGATGTCCCGCAGCTGGTTCTGAAGCAGGTCGAACTTGAAGGAAAGCTTGCTCTGGCAGTCGAAGTACCAGCTGTCGCCCAGCACGTTGTGGTGCGTGAGCAGGACCGGGTTCCCGTCCAGGCACAGCGGCACGCAGTACTTCTGGCAGTGCCGGTGGCCCGCGCACTCGCCCTGCTGGTGCATGAGCTTCTCGTCGCGGATCAGCAGACACAGGTTGTCGAACATGTTGACGAACTCCCCCGGAGGAGCCTGCATCAAGAGCCGCTGAATCACCCTCTCCTTCTCCTTCCTGCTCAGAACACTAAGTGACATGTTTGGTTGCCGCAGGAGCCAAGCTTCCGACACGAAGAGCGTTCAGAGGGTGACAGAGCATCCCGTGGCACACCTCTCCCCAGGCAAGGTGTTATCTGCGCGCTCAGCATCGATCTGGCCAGGGCGGCCTGGGGAGCTCGGGCTGGCCCCGTGAGGTCACAAAAGAGCTCCTCTTGCAGAATATGGAACCCTGGGTGAGACCACAATGGGTGCTCAGCCCACTGCAGGAAAAAAAAATGAGTCATCTGCGGTGTGGTGCCCAGCCAACTAACTATCCTAATTTTGAAGATTTTAAGAACATCGCTTCGCCAACACCTCCTTCACAAGTGGTAGGTCTTTGCTGTATTGCCAAGCCTGGCGTTTCTAGAGCGTTTCACAGGGACACCAATGGCATCGCTATCCACGCAGGCCCTCAGATCACCTGCCCTACCCCACCGGGTGCCCGTTGTGAGGAAAGGTTTGAGGGCTTGGAAAGCCAACCAGGAGGAAGAAGGCACCCTGGCAATTCATGGGTGAGAGTATGGGGGGGGGGGCTGCTGCATGTAGAAACACTGTGTTTGGAGATGGTCAGACAAGAAGCCGGGAGTAGGAACACATCTTAGATGAGGTTTTCATAAGATTTTTTTTGGTGAGGTTGTTTCAAAGAGCAAAAGCAACAAATGCCATCTTCTTTGCTTTCTCCCTAGAAAGTCAGATACCCTCACAACAGCTGATAAGTATCAAGGAATTCATTTCGCACAGAGAGGCAGCAGGACATCACCTAAGAGGGGACAGGCCTCCCCCCACCCAGGAGGAGAACCAGCTCAGGTCATGAAAACAAGGACACGAGACATCCAGGATTACTGGGAAGCAAGATATCCATTCCCAAGCTTCCTCCACACCCCCCCCCCTCGATTTATCTTTATTTAGCACCCACTCTCTGAAGAGTTCTGAATTTTAGCATCTGACGTTTCTGAGTAAGCTTTCTGCTTTCTTCCATGTGTGTTCTGAGCATCTCTGGGTTTCCCTAGACTCTTGTAAATTTTTATTACAAGAAAAAGGGTATTCCACCCTTTTCATAGCTACTAAATTTAAGCACACTGCTCATTAGCTTTCACAATTTGAAGCGGAGTGGAATTTGAAGCTATTTTTACTTACAGCTTTCTTTCATGACTGAATAGATGGACATCTTATTCCAGTCACAGTGTTTGGCTTTTGAAGTTGGAGATCTCCCAAGTTTTGTAGTTTCTCTGTGTGTAATAAGTAAACTTGATTATTATTACTGTACTTTACATATTCAATATATGGCTACTGTGGGGTTTTTACCACTTGTTTTGTGAGTGGCATAGTCTCATATGTTCTAGACTAGGGTCACACTCATCATGGAGCTGTGGGTGGCTTTGAACTTCTGATTCTTTAAAAAATTTTGAATATTTATTGGAGAAAGAGAGAGAGATGGGGGGGGAAGGAGAGGGAGAATGGGGGCACTAGGGCCTCTAGTCACTGCAAACAAACTCGAGAGGCATGTGCCACCTTGTGCATCTGACTTTATGTGAGTATGAGGAATCAAACCTAGGTCCTTTGGCTTTTCAGACCAGTGCCTTAACTGCTAAGCTGTCCCTCCAGCCCTGGCTCTTTTTCCTCTACCTCCTAAGGACAGAGATTAGAGGCATATACCTTCACACCTGCTTTTATGGTGCTGGGATCACACTCAGGGCCTCATGCATAGTATGTGAGCACTCTCTGAACTGAGCTATATGCCCAGGCCCCAAGTGTGGTATTTCTAACCCTTTTTTGATGGTATTTGAAATGGTTTTAGGGGAAGGCATGCAGCAGGACATTTGACTCATGTAATAATAACATCAATCATGTTCACTAGTTACTAAGAGCAACAGAAACTGTGTTCAATAATGTCTTAAGGACTCATGTGCTGCTTCCCCTCCTCTATGATTAGGTATTGACTTGCTTGCTACTCTCAGCAAGGGAGGTCTGGCAGGTGGGGACCTTGGAGTCATGTGGCTCTCAAGTTCAGGCCTTCAGGTAATACACTGTAGTAATGGCATAATGCACTTTCTAAATAATAATTTTAATTTTCAAACTGCAATTTTTATTATTTTGCTGCAGTTTAATTGTGTTATCCCGTCTATTCCTTAATGACCATATGGCAAAGATCTCATTTTGTTGTAAGTGGTATATATATGTACTTCATATATATATGAAATGTTTAATTGATAATTTTAATATGTGAAATATTGGTCATCTTCCCACCAAAATAATGCTCTTATGTTTCCTCTCCCCAACCCTATTCCATTGAGGGCCCTCCTCAGTGGGGTTATCGGTAATCACTGTGGGGTTATGAATACACCAGTCAGTCTCTGTGTGGAGCGACAATGCCTCAGAGGCCACTTGCACATCCTGTGGCTCTTAAATTCTTTCTGCTCCCTCATCTGAGCTTTGGAGGGCTTACTGTAAGTCTTCTTTGGTGGGAAGCTCTTGACAGCGCCTGATTTTCTGCGCTGATGAGTTTTGAGTCTCCTTGGTGTCTACTGCCTTGTCCCTGGAGGAGGCTGTGAGGCTTTCCGTGTGAGCCGCACTCACATTCAATCTTCCACTTCCTCTGTAATGTGTCCTGGGCCCTGGGCAGTGTGACAGAAATGACTCATCTTATCATCGGCAGTCAGCTTTCTTTTCTTGTTATTCTGATTGGTCTTGGGTCTCCCTGGTATTCACTGATATCTGTAAAAAGCAGAATTTCTAGCAAAGAGAAAGAGAGAGCAGAATTGATAAAAGGGCAAAACATAGACATTTAAAAGATTTATTTTGATGGGCATAACCTTTCCTTGTAGCCAAAGAACAGTGGAAGCTTCCCTCTAGCTCTATGTCCTTCAAAATGATAGGCTTGGTTCTCGGTATCAGGCATGAATTCCTTCCCCTGATCAGACCTCATATCCAAGCATAGAGCACGTGGTCACTTCCTTAGCCTGTGTGCCACTATTGCACCAGTGTGTCCATCTTGCCTGGTTGGTTTATTCTGCACCTTGCAGGATCCACTGCTTGCTGTGACCATCATGGGTGACTACTCTCCCTCACCAGCTCTCCAGCGCTTTGAGTTCTAGCCAGCAGGGAAGCTTCCTTCTGTCTCAGTTTCAGCCTGATCTTTTAATGTCCTGTAACTTCATCTTGTGATGCCTTCAGCAATAAGATCTTACCATTTAGTTCTGGTGGGTAACCAAGAGCTTTGGCCAGGAGTGGAATAATGGTAAAATAGTGAATCTATTTTTAGAATTTTGAACAAGCTACATTCTGATGTCCACAGTGAGTATACAAGTTTATATTCCTACTAACATCGAATGAGGATTTCTCTTTCCTCACACCCTTGTTAGCATTTGTTGTGATTTGATTTTTTTTCTGCTCATGATCTGAATGTTTGGTCTTTTGAAGGTGTCCTACACTTCCCTCATGTTCTGTTATTCCTGCTATTCACTGTTTTGGGGCTTTTCACTGACTTTGTCCCCTGACCTATTTGCTCTGTCTTGTCCTGGAGCTCTGATTGTCTGACCTCCACATGATCTGCTCGTTGCTGAGACTGTTGTGGGAGCCTTTTCATTGAGTTGTTTCCCTTTGATTTCCATTAGGTTTTTCTTCAGTGTCTCCACCTTTTACTGAATTCCATTTGCATTTCTTATTGTATAGTTGATAGCCTGTGCTCTCTAGGAATTCATTTATGCTTTTGATCATGTCCTCTTTAAGTTAATTCTGCTACCTATTGAGTTCTTTTTATTTATTTTTTTAAATTACTATTTAGGGCTGGAGAAATGACTTAGTGGTTAAGGTGCTTGCCTGTGAAGCTCAAGGACCCATGTTTTATCCCTCTCCAGATCCCATGTATTCCAGATGCACAAAGGTGATACAAGTATGAAATTGCACTGGTGCACTATATGCACAAGCAGCTGAAGTTCGATTGCAGTGGCTGAGGCCCTGGCATGCCAGTTCTCTCTCTCTCTTTAAACAAATTATTATTTATTTGCAAGTAGAGAAGGAAGGGAGAAAGAGGAGAAGAAAGAGAATGAGAGAGAGAGAGAGACAGAGAGGGAGGGAGAGAAAGGGATGGAGAATTAGAGTGAATGGGTGCACTAGCGTTTCTTGTCACTGCAAACAAACTCCAGATGTTTGTGCCACTCTGTGCATCTGGTTTAACAAGGATGCTGGGGAATTGAGGTCAAGCCATCAGGCTTTGCAAGCAAGGGCTTTTAACAGCTGAGCCACCTATGTACAGCCCTCTGCTTTTGATTCTCTTCCATTTCATTCATGGCCTCACTACATTTGTTGACTATTACATTTTGGAATATTTTGTCTGCAGTTTCCTCTAAGCAGTTTCCACTGGAGGCTTCAGGCCTCAACTCTGGGACTTGGTTTTCTTCATGGTGATATCTTGCCTTGGTTTCTTGTCTCACTTGCTTTGTCCATCTAGAGACAATCCCTTTGTCTTGCTGAGAATGCACTCACACTGGGGCCTGTGTGGAGTGGTCTGGTCAGCCTTGATCTCATTGGACCTGGACTGGAAGTCTATCTGAGGGTCTGACCTGGGCATACTGGAATCTGAGCCTCCAAGCTTGTAGGTGGCAGTCTCCACCGGGGTCTGGGATGGGCACATTGGGGAGTGTGACCAGTAAATCCTGCGTGGGAAGAGCCTTGTCTAGTCATTCCTATACAGGATGGTGCATGTGGGTGGTCCAGGGAGTGAGGTCAGCACCACATGGGCCTGACCATGGAGGTTGCACCCACATGACTGAATGCTGGTTGGGGGGGGGGAGGGCAGCACTCAGCTGGACCCTAGGGGCAGCCTGTTCAATGCCCTGTCAGTCTCTGCAGTAGTCAGAGATGGGGAGTATGATCACCTTGGTGTCCCTGCTAAGGGTGGCTCAGACAGGCAGACCAGGGAATGAGGTCAATGACAAATGGGCCGGGTCCCCAATCCTGTGTGCAAGGGTGGGTGGTTATGTGACTGGATGGGTGGCTGTGGGAGGGTGTGCTCACCTGGGCCCTGGGTAGCTAACTTGGTGCCTTGGCAGTTTCCACATGGGTCTGAGTTGGGGAACATGATTATAATGGATGTCCCTACTCAGGGCAGTGCAAGTGGGCCGTAGTATGACTCAGAACAAAAGAGATTCAAGTTAAAAATAAATAAACCAAAGAAAAGATGAGACATTGCTTTTAGAATTTTAAATTTCAAATACGCCTTGCAAATTTCCTTAACTTTCTGTGCTTCGTACATGGTTTTTGTCTACCATTCATGAGGAATTTAGAGGTGGAAAGATCAACATCCAACAAACTCAAAGATTACTTGAGAAACTAAATATTCGCTGTCATTATGCTCACGTGAAACACGTCTTTAAGGTGAGATGATATCCATTCCCTGCCTATGCCACATTAGGAAGGACTTGGCACCAATGTAAGTCAACATTAACGAATAGTTGAATGTTTTCTATAGAATACAAATATGGGAAATTATTCTCCTATAATTAATTAATTAATTCATTAATCTAAAATATCCATCATCCAGTAGGAGATGACTTAGGTAAGGATACAAAATTGGTTGTGAATAATGTTTGAAATAATACTGGGCTCCTGGTTTAGAACAATTTCTTGAGTATGTAGACATTCATGCATCAAATCTAGGGTTGTATACAAAATTGGGATTGGTTGAACAAATGTCAAAATCATACAAATAACTAAATGTAAAATAAAATGAATGTGCGTGGTTTTAGATGGTTTGAGAGAAGTGAAGACCAAATTTAAACAAGGACCAGAGAACAAAGATCTGTAGAGGAGGTGGGTTGGGAAGGCTTAGGCAAGAGGGTCAGGAGTTCAAGGTTAGCCTGAGATACATAGCAATTTTGAGCTCACATTGAGATACATGAGACCTTGTCTCAAGACCCCAACTCCAAATCCCCAAGTATCTTGAGTTTGTTTGCAGTGGCTAGAAGCCCTGGGGTGCCCATTCTCTCTTTCGCCCTCTCTTTATGGCTCCCTTTCTCTGTATCTCTCTGCTATAAATAAATAAACATATATTACATGACTAGGGGCTGAAGAGTTAAGGTGCTTGCTTGAAAAGCCTGAGAACCCAGGTTCGATTCCCCAGTACCCACGGAAGCCAGATGCATGTGCCTGGAGTTTCTTTGCAGTCTCTGGAGGCCCTGGTATGTCCATTCTCTCTGTCTGATTCTCCTCTCTCTTCTTGTAAGTAAATACATAAAATAAAAATCACATGATCATCTTTAAAAGTCAGAAGAAACATTTGACAAAACCCAACAATGTTTTTTTAATATATACATTTTTTTTATTAATTGTTTGTGTATTCAGCAAATACAGTCAGTTTGGTACTATTATTAGGCTCATCCGTGACCTACCCCCTCCCCATTGGCCCCTCCTTGTTGAGGTATATGGGTCGTGCATTGTGTAGTTAGCCCACAGTTATTGGTACGATAACTGTCTGTGCATATCATGACCCAACATGTGGCTCTGACATTCTTTCCGACCCCTCTTCCACAAAATTTCCCTGAGCCATGTTGGGTTCATTTTTGGTCTGCTTCAGTGATGAGGTGTTGGGGGCCTCTGAGGCTCTGGCTCTGATTTGGTAGGAGTTGATTTTTCTCTGTGTTGGTCTCCTTCCCCCTTGTGCTGGTATCCGGTTCATCAGGAAAACAGCACCCTTGCTTGTTTCGCCAATTTTTCTTAGTTTCAGCCAGGGCCCTTTTGAGGTATGATGGGGTGGCTCTCTCCTTAGGATCTACATCTATCTGAAAAAGAGAAGCAGATTCTCCAACGGAGAGTAAGTTAGCACCAGGACAAATGAGATAACCCTTGCTTTTTGTAATAGAGAATTTAATAGGTGTAGGCCCTCTTGTAGCCCATGATTGATGGTAGCTTGATATTGGAGAGTGGGCTTATGTTTGGATATGGTTTTGACTTGTTTCCCAGCTCCAGCTATGGGTCCCATACCACTGAGGGGATCAGTTAGCCAAATCAAGAGCAGTTGGTTCTCCACCTTGGCTGTGAGCCACTATTGCACTTGTGTGGGCATCACAACAGGCTATTTGCTGCTAAGTAGGTTAGACCATGAGTTGCCAACAATGTTTTTGATTAAAAAAAAAAAACAAAAAACCTCTATGGGCTGCAGAGATGGCGTAGTGGTTAAGGCACTTTCTTGAAAAGCCAAAGGTCCTAGGTTTGATTCTCCAGGACCCATATAAGCCAGATGCACATGGTGGGGCATGCCTCTGAGTTTGTTTGCAGCAACTAGAGGCCCATTCTCTCTCTCAAGTAAATAAATAAATAAAAATAAAAAATAAAGAAGTTCCATATATTATTATAAGTGTATTATCTCAAGACAATAAAGCCATATAGGAACAGTCAAGAGCTAACATATCCAGTGTTGAAGACCTGAAAGATTTTCCTCCAATATCTGGAGCAAAAGAAAAATATTCACTTCCCAATATTCTATTTGACATAGTAATAGGAGCCCCACTCAGAGAAATTAATTTAAAAAAACTAAGTAGGCTGGAGAGATGGCTTAGTGGTTAAGAGCTTTCCTGTGAAGCCTAAGGACCCCGGTTCGAGGCTTAATTCCCCAGGACCCACGTTAGCCAGATGCACAAGGGGGCGCATGCATCTGGAGTTCTTTTTCAGTGGGTGGCATGCCCATTCTCCCTCTCTCTATCTGCCTCTTTCTCTCTCTGTCACTCTCAAGTAAATAAATAAATTAATTAATTAAAAAAAACTAAATAAAACCTATTGAAGTTGTTATTGCTGAAGTGAAATTATCTTCGTATACAGATGATCTTTACACAATATTTACTTACTTATTTAAAAGAGAGACAGAGATAGAGAGAGAGACAGGCAGAGACTATAGGCATGCCAGGGTCTCCTGCCATAGCAAATGAACTCCAGATGCAAGTGCCACTGTGTTTACCTGTGTTTACATGGGTGCTGTGGAATTGAACTGGGTCATTAGGCTTCTCAAACAAGTGTCTTTGACTGTGAGCCATCGTTTTAGTCCCTGCAAATGATTTTTATAGCAGGAAAGAACAAACAACGAAAGAATCTGCCAAAACTATGAAAACTAATAAATTCAATAAGATGGCAGGATACAAAATTATGTACAAACATCGGTTGCATTTCTACACAGTAACAATGAGCTATCAGAACAGTAGCCAAGAAGCCCGGCCATGTGCACTGGCAGCCACAGAAGTAAAGCAGGACTAACGTGACCTGAGGAAGGGAAACACTTGTCTAAGACTATGAGCATCAACAGAAGAAATGCAAACAGGGAGAAATAACAGGAAAGACGTCCGATCTGAAAATACCTATATTTCCCAAGGCAACTTACAGATTTGATGAAATCTCTATTAAAGGCTGAATGTGATAAAAACTGTTTACAGAAATACATAAAATTCATAAAATTCACATTGGATCAAAAAGAATCCTGGGTAGGCAAACTAATCTTTAAAAAGTACAAATGTAGAGGTATTATGATTCCTGATTTCAAAATATAATTTAAAAACTGGGCCAGGGAGATGGCTCAGTGGTTAAAGGTGCTTGTTGCAAAGCCTGGTGCCCTGGATTTTGTTCCCCAGTACCCACATAAAGCCAGGGGCACAAAGTGGCACATGCATCTCACTTTCAGTGGCAGGAGGCCCTGGTGTGCCAATTTTTCTTTCTCTCTCCCTCCCTCCCTTCCTCCTTTTTTACAAAAAATTATATATATATATTAAAACTGCAGTAATCAAAACAATATAATATGGACATAAATGCAGATTTGTAAACCAATGAAACACTAAAGATCTCAGGAATAAACCACATATGTTGATCTTCAACAGAGGGGCTCAGAACCCACAGTGAGGGAAGGGTGGTCTCCTCAGTAGATGGTACTGAGAAAACTCAATCTCCAAACCCAGAGGCATAAGACGTAAGATGAGACCCTTATGCTACACTTTTAGAAAAGTGAATTCAACATGCATTAAAGACTTAAAGACCTGAGGCTGTAAAAAGAAAATCTTTAAAGACAACACAAGGGAGATGCTTCCTGACACCCATCTTGGAGATGGTTTCTTGGATTTGACGGGGATTCCATTTAGGTGGTGGCTTCTGCATGTCAAAGGAAATGGGAAAAAAAGGTGGGAAAGCAACCTATGGAACAAGGGAAAAAGTAATTGCAAACTATGTGTCTGATAAGGGGCAAATATCTAAAACACACAGAGAATCTGCAATAGAAAAAGAAAGCAAAGAATCTGTTTGAAGATGTGCAAGGGAAGTTTACATGTATTATTCAAAGGAAGGCATGCTAACAGCCAACAGGCATGTGCAAAGGTGTTCAACTTCACTCTCCAGAAAAACTACAAATCAAGCCACATGGGATATCAACTCCGACTTGTGAGGAGGCTTATATACATGCATGCACTGTAGCAAGCATCTGCACGTATGCACAGCAAAGGGCAGCCTAACACCCTGTTGATAGGAATGTAAATTGGTACAGCCACTGTGGAAAATAGTATGGAGATTTCTCAAGAACCTGAAAATAGAACTACGATCTGATACAGTTATTCCATTTGAGTGCTTACCTCGGGGAATGTAAGACAGCCAATGGACGCACACTCATCATCCTCCAGCATCACTCAGTGCGGCCCATCAACGAAGAATGGAGAAGGAAAATGTGGCGCCAACATAAATCCTGTATTATCCATCCTGCTATTTATGATCCTATGGATATTCCTAGAGGAACTGAGTGAAATAAGGCAGATAGAAGGAGGAAGAATCTGGGATGGTCAGATTCCTACAATTGGAGTAGAGTGGGGGGTTCCCAGTGAGCAGGCACAGGCGGAGGAAGAGAATCATATCAGTGAAAGGATGCTGTTGGAGTTATGCACACAGTCAAAGCCTAGAGATATACGCATGGGACAGCCAATGGGGTAAATGAAAATGCATTACATCCATAAAGTTTGGTAAGTAGGTAGATGGTATATTGAGTGTTTTTACACACACACACACACACACACACACACACACACACACACAGCAGAAGGAGACTTTTTAAATTTAAAGATCTGTTTACTTATGAGAGAGAGAGAGAGAGAGAGAGAGAGAGGGAGAATGGGCACTCCAAATGCATGCGCCACCATGTGCACTGACTTAGTGGGACCTGGAGAATGGAATCTGGGTCCTCAGGCTTCGCAGGCATGCGCCTTAACCACTAACCTATCTCTCCAGCCCAGAAGGGTACTTCTGAAAAGGAAAAAGATGCTTATGGTGTGGGTTCATGGTTCTGTACTTCACTCCAAATTCATTACACTGTATTCATTAAATTAACTTTTTATGTAAATTATTCCCTAATAAAGTCATTTTTGAAAAAGATCAAGAAGTGAGCGACCTAGAGAAGCATTTTTATTTCACTTTCCCCAATGGAGAAAGCCCTTTCAAATCTCTCTTTGTTCAAGGAACAACCAGGAGGAGGGTATCTGGCTTTATTCTGTCCTCATCAATCCGAGACAATATTGTGAGTGAATAATACAAGGGTTTCAGTTGCAATTTGTCCTAGGAAGATGCTGTGTTTCTTAGAGAATTAGGTACACATGATAGATTGGCTCATCTAAGTAGTGAGGGGTTCAGAAACCCCAAAATGGATATTGTTACATGGAAATAAACACTCAAATGACACAATTGTTTGGAATGTTTTGGATATAATGAAGCATTATGCACACGTGATGTTTTAAGTGTGGAGGTTTGAGGCTCTAGTGCATCCTTCCTGCATAGCAGTTGGCAAGTCAAATATCTCTATGAGCAAATTTCTTAATCTGTGGAGTGGGGGTGCTAATAGTGTTATTTCATAGGATTGACCCAAATCAGAAATAAGATAGGAGTTATAAGTACATCCAGTGCATTCAGAATTAAATACTCAATAAGCACAAGTGGAAGTTACATCGATCGTGATTATTCAAAATGTAGAGAAAGTTGCATTGCATTTATTGATTGTTCCAAGGAGCTGACGTATCTTTTGACATGAATTTATATTCTTACAAAGTCACTTTTTGCCATAAATTGGGGTAAAGAACATCTTATAAGTTTATGATTTTGCCGATCTATTATGAAGCTCTTTCTCCAGGATTAATTATTGAGTCATCATGGCTTGAGCAGCAGAAATTCAGTCTTAAGATTTTGAAAATTACCCTTCTGCTAAAAATCCTTATTGCTTTATCTTATGATAGTCTTTAGTTTGTAGCATTTGAAATATTTTATAGGTACTATTGCATTTCATCTCAAAACATAGAAATAGTTTCCAATTATGCCTTTGATTGTGGGTTATGAAATAGTTTGTTTTAACACCAGGAATTTGTTACCATAGTACCTACAGCTTCATGTGTTCTTGACAATTAAGTATTATTAAATATACAGGTCATACATGGTGCTTGGTTAGAAAGAGTGCATTACAAGAATGAGTAGAGTGTTATTTCTTAGGAGAGAAAGGAATGGAGAATTTACTCTAAGTAGGTCATAATCTTGTGAAAAATTTGAGTAGGGAATGTTGCAGTCAGGTTTGCATTGCTGGCAGAAATCACCCAACCAAGAGCAGCTTTTGGGAATATAGGGTTTATTTTGGCTTACAGACTCCAGGGAAAGCTCCATGATGGCAGGGAAGATTATGGCATGAGCAGAGGGTGGACATCACCTCCTGCCAACATCAGATGGACAACCACAACAGGAGAGAGTGCCAAACACTGGCAAGGGGAAACTGGCCATAACACCCGTAAGCCCACACCCAACAATACATTGCCTCTAGGAGGCATTAATTCCCAAATCTCCATCAGCTGGGAACACAGCATTCAGAACACCTAAGTTTATGGGGGACTCCTGAATCAAACAACCACAGGGTATATGAGCCAAAAGAGAATGTAGAAGATGCTACAGGAGAGATGACATCTTGATAGACCTTAAAGAATGGAAAACAGGGGTTAGGGCGATGGCTTAGCACTTAAGGTAACTGCCTGCAAAGCTTAAGGACCCAGGTTAGAGTTCCCAGTACCCATGTAAGCCAGATGTACAAGGTTCTACATGCATCTGGAGTTCATCTACAGGTTGGAAGCCCTGGCATGCCCCTTCTTTCTATCTTCCTTTTCCTCTCTCTTTCTCTTTCTCTCAAGTAAATAAATAAAATAGGAGAATAGAAATTTAAAAAGAATGAAAAACAGGGCTGGAGAGATAGATCAGAGGTTAAAGGCACTTAGCTTGCAAAGTCTTATGGCCTGGGTTTGATTCCTGGTACCCACATAAAGTCTGATGCACTAAGTGGCACAGGCATCTGGTGTTCACTTATAGTGGCAGGAGGTCCTGGTGTGTTCATACTCACTGCCTGCTTTCCTTTCTTCCTTCCTTCCTTCCTTCCTTCCTTCCTTCCTTCCTTCCTTCCTTCCTTCCTTCCTTCCTTCCTTCCTTCCTTATTTGCAGATCTAACACTGGCTAACTGGTAAGTAGACAGCCTTCTGAAGACCTTTAGCAGTGTACTCTTAAATACTAAAAATACAGTAAACAATAAAATGTTGCCTGGTTAGACAATTCTGAAAGCATGTAGAAAAAATGCTTTAATTTTTATTTATTTCTTTGAGAAAGAGAGAGAGAGAAAGGCAGATAGAGAATGAGCACACCAGAGCCTCCAGACACATGGCCCAGTTTGTGCATCTGGCTTATGCAGATCCTGGGGAATTGAACCTGGGTCCTTTGGCTTTGTAGGCAAGCTCCTTAACCACTAAGCTATATCTCCACCCCCAATGCTTTGATATCAGTGTAATAAACTCAACAAGAGAAGAAGGTCTAGAATCTTCTATGTACCCAAAGGATGAGTATTGAGTGCTCCTTAGGGAAAAGACACAATGTGGGGAAGAATTCTACAGGAGGTTGGTGACACCAAATCAGTCGAGTTTAGAAAGTTGAGGGCTGGAGAGAGGGCTTGGTGGTTAAAGCACTTACCTATGAAGCCTAAGGACCCAGGTTTGATTCCCCAGTATCCATGTACAGCCAGATGCACAAAGTGGCACATGTGTCTGGAGTTTGTTTGCAGTGGCTAGAGGCCCTGGTGTTTTACTCCCTCCCTCCCTCTCTCTCTCAGATTCATAAATAAATAAATAAAAGAAAAGAAAAAGACAGTTAAGAAGAGAAGGACGAGGAGTGCAGACAGAAAGGGCAGCCTGAACCCTAGTAAGACCTGGCACTGCATCTTCAGTGCACACAGTGTAACTATTGGGAGCCCTTCTGTGGGAGCGTCAAAGAGGAGAGAGCGAGCCCTCCGCCGACATCCTAATGGCCATTGGTGCCACACCATAGAGGTGGGGTTTCCTTCTGGAGACAAAGACTACATGAGAGGTTCAGTGGGGAGTGAAATAATCCGATTTGCACTGCACTGTGTAGAATTTATTTGTGCACATCTGTTTTTAGTCTGTGCAATGGCACATGGGTTTTCTTCTCTGTGGTTTTGGAGTTCAAATTCTGACCAATTCTTGTGGGACTGGGAACAATTTACATACAGGGGCATACAAATACATCAGTACAAGACACGTTAGCTGTTACATGTCTTAGTATACGGACGTGAGTCTTCTTTCTTCCTTTTTTTAAAAAAATATTTTTATTTATTTGACAGAGAAACAGGGAGGGACGAAGGGAGAGAGAGAGAGAGAGAGAGAGAGAGAGGCAGAGAGGCAGAGACAGAGAGAGAATATGAATGGACACACCAGGGTCTCTAGCTACTGCAAACAAACTCCAGACGCAAGTGCCCCCTTTGTGCATCTGGTTAACATGGGCCCTGGGGAATGAAACCTGGGTCCTTTGGCTTTGCAGGAAAGTGCCTTAACCACTAAGCCATCCCTCCAGCCTTTGGTTCCTTTATTTTTCCACTGATCATGACTTTGTGTTCACGAAATCCTGCCTAGATCAGCCACATTGCTTCTTCTCCATTGTTTCTCCTTTCCTCTTCTCTTCTTGCTTAGATCTTCCCATCTTCTGTCCTCGTCAGTGACAGAACCTTGTGCCTCAGTGTCTTGTGACATTTTATTTTTGCTAATCTGATTCATCGGTGACCCTCAAGGATTATTTGGTATTCATCAGTTGAAAGATAATGTCAAATTTAGTTTGGCCTTTGTAGCCCCAACTTTTTATAGCACTGCATCATAACTTCCCTCTCTTAGGAAAACACAAGAAAAATTAGAGGAGAGTATTTCAGATGACCAAGTTTATGTCCTGCTTGAATGTAACAAAACTCCTGTTACTCAGTGAACACCACATATTTTATTTTATAAGCTACTTAGGAAGTCTATAACTTTGGTCTATTGAGTTAAATGTAATGAAAACTTTCTGAAATTATAGGCTCATTTTCATCTGTTTTTTAAACTTTAATTTTTTTATTTTTATTTCTCTAGTACATGAGAGAGGGAGAGAGAGAGAGAAAGAGAATGGACATGGCAGGGCCTCTAGCCACTGCAAGCAAACTCCAGATGCATGAGACATCTTGTGCATCTGGCTTACTTGGGTCTTGAGGAATTAAACCTGGGGTATTAGGCTTTACAGGCAGTACTGTAACTGCTAAGCCATCTCTCCAGCCTCTATTTTTTTCAGCTTTTACTCACTAAAATTTGATGAAACATAAGCAGATTGGGTTAAATAGAATTATTCAATTGTATAGCATTCACTTTAAGACCTCATATTCCAGAATTTATGACAATAAGAATATGTTTACTAGCTGACAAAACACATTACTTGAAGATTATTTATGTTAAGGTGCTTTTTAAAAAAAATTTATTTATTTAATTATTTGAGAGAGTGAGAGAGGGAAAGAGGCATGCACACACACACACACACACACACACACACACATACACACACACGAGAGAGAGATCAAGACAGGATGGGTGCACCAGGGCCTCCAGCCACTCTAAATGCACTCCAGATGCATGCGCCACCTTGTGCATCTGGCTTACGTGGGTCCTGGGGAATCGAACTAAGGTCCTTTGGCTTTGCAGGCAAGTGACTTAACCACTAAGCCATCTCTGTAAACCCAAGGTGCCATTACTAAAGAGCTCCCGAGGGCCACATGCTGCAGCGCTCCCCCGCAGGGGCGACCTTCACCGCATCGTGCCGACACTTTGTCCTCGGCCCTGCCGGGTTGCTCCTCACTCATGGCCGGCTTGCAGCTTGGAGCCAGCAGTGCTGCCCGGGTGTGGCGGCGCGGCTGTGTGCCCAGCTCTTCTGCTTCCTGCTCTCCTTGACAGCCGCCCGGAACTCTACCCGAAGGAAAGGCCATTTCCGGGGAGTTTGTCTCCAGCTGCACCTTAGGGTTCTGCACTGTTGTTTACTTTACTGGAAACACTTCAGAGGAGGATGCAGGCTTGGGCTGGAGTGTGGGAGGGAGATGGACGTGAGGTAACACAGTTTAGAACCACCGTCTGCTGTGCATTTCCAATTTGTCCAGCAGCCTGGTACCAGAGGTGGTGCCATCCGTGACACTCAGAAAGGCTGATGTGTATGTCCAAAGTTGCAGCCACTTTGGGGTTGGAAATGCAGTGCGCCATCTCTGTCTCCAAAACCTGCCAGCACTTTCCCACACTATGACAGCTCTCCAACCTATGTTATGTGTATTCAGGTTCTTTAAAATGTAATGAGAGAGTAGAAATGTTTTTTTAAAAAGCCTGCTTTAAAAATTAAACAACCTCAGTTGAGCTTTCTATTCCCTAATTTATTTATTTATTTTTATTTGAGAGTGTCAGAGAGAAAGAGGGAGAGAGAAAAGAGAGAGAAAGGAAGGGAGGCAGGGAGAGAGAGAGGAAGAGAAAGAGGAAGAGAGAGAGGGAGGGAGAGAATGGGCACACCAGGGCCTCCAGCCACTGCAAACGAACTCCAGATGCATGTGCCTCCTTGTGCATCTGGCTTACGTGGGTCCTGGGGAATCGAGCCTCGAACTGGGGTCCTTAGTCTCCACAGGCAAGTGCTTAACCGCTAAGCCATCTCTCCATCCCTCTTCTATTCCCTAATTTTTAAATTGTTGACAACATGTTAGATAATTCTACCACCATAGTTTTAGTGTCTCCCTCTGTAAGTTCTTTTAGCTTTTCCCGTCATACTTCACTGGCATTTCCTTTGGTCTGCATGATGTGTGTGTGTGTGTGTGTGTGTGTGTGTGTGTGTGTGTACAGACGCACATGTCTCATGAGCACATGTGTGAAGGCCAGGAGACGATGTTGGGGTCCTCACTATTGCAGTCCTGTCCTATTTTTCTGTATATTGGTGACATGGAAATATTCAAAAAATTGTGGTTCTAAATACGAATGTCTTTCTAAGTAGGCTGGCTCACCAGGGGGTCCCAGTGAGCCTCCTGTCTCCACCGCTCTCAGTGCCGAGGTTACAGGCATGCATGGCCAGCCTGACTTTTAACATGTGTGCTGGGAATTAAGCTCAGGTCTTCATGCTTGCATAGCAAGTGTCTTACCCACTGAGCCATTCTCCTCAAACCCTCTGGCATCTATTTATTTTTATTTTATTTCATTTTTTTATTTTAGAGAGAGGGAGGGAGAGAGAGAGGAAGAGAGATTGGTGCCCCAGGGCCTCAGCCACTGCATTCAAACTCCAGATGCTTGTGCCACCTAGTGGGCATGTGTGGCCTTGCATTTGCCTCACTTTTGTGTGTCTGGCTAACATGGGATCTGGAGAATTGAGCATGGGTCCTTCAGCTTCACAGGCAAGTGCCTTAACCGCTAAGCCGTCTCTCCAGCCCCTCTGACATCTATTTAGTGTGGATTCACCACATTCCATTGGACTTGCTTCTTGTCTGATACCTTACCTACAGTTCTCCATGCCTTTCAATTGTTAATGCGCATTTTTGATCCTACTAAGCTCCTACCTTTGCTAGTCATTTTCTAACTCAGAACCTCATTGTGACTTTGTTACTCATTACAAACATTTATTTATGAGCAAGAGAGGGAGAAGGAGAGAATGGACACGCCTCTTGTTCCACTGCGGACTTCAGACACATTTGCCGCTTTGTGCAGCTCACCACACATGGCTACTGGCATACTGAGCTAGGGCTGCTAGACCTTGGAAGCAAATGTCTTTCAACACTGAGCAATCTCTCCAGCCCAGTTTGGTTATGTTTGTTTTTTGAGGTAGGGTCTCACGCTAGCCCAGGGAACCTGGAATTCAGTCTGTAGGGTAGCCTCAAACTCACAGTGATCCTTCTACCTCTGCCTCCTGAGTTCTGGAATTAAAGGCATGCACCACCATGCCTGGCCAGTTTTATTACTTTTAATAGCTAAACCCAACCTATGTTCTTGTCTTTTACCTCATAGAGCTTAAATATGCATTTCCCTTAATAGCTAGGTTAATCCAAGCTTTCTTAGTAGAATCCATCTGGATTTTTTTTTGCATCAAATCTGAAATGATTGCTGCAACTTCACATCTTTGTGATATGATGTAAGTACTATCACTTCTAGAGTTTACATTGACCTTAAATGCCTGTGACATTTATGGCTCAGGCTATATGTTGGTGGCATAGAATTACACACTGCTTGGAATGGGTTTCTTTTTTGTTTTGTTTTTAGAATGGTTTTAAGAAAATATTGTAGGGGAGGAGTGTTTACAGTACTATCTTCCAGACACAAAGTGGTCTTGATATTCATGACCTCACAGTGCCTGATTCTACCTACACAAGACCTGCATAATAATAGGAAAAAAATGATGACATCAAAATGGAAGAGAGACTACTTGGAAAGACAAAGAGATTGTATGTAGGGGAATTTGGGTGCTGCAAAAGGGAGGGTGGTATGAGGGAATTATGATCATTGTGTATTGTCTATACTTATGGAAGTTGGCAATAAGAAAGATTTTTTTTAATGGTGGAATGAAATGCAAGAATAAAACATAAACTACAAGAGAATCTTGGAGTCTTCTTTTTCTCTAACTTCTGAGGTTTTTTCATTTTTTGTTTTTGAGGCAAGGCCAACACACTGGCCTTTTTATGAAGGAGAGAAAGAGCTAGAGAGAGAGAAAGAGAGAGATAAAGAAAGAGAGAGGGAGAGAATTGGCATGCTGCCAGCCACTGCAATCAAACTCTAGATGCATGGCCACCTTGTGGGTGTGTGTAACCTTATGTATGCATCACCTTACATCTAAGTTACGTGGGATCTGGGGAGTCAAACATGGGTCTTTAGGTTTCACAGACAAGTGTCTTAACCACCAAGTCGTCTCTGCAGACCCCTTCTGAGTTTTGAGAAGTGATGACCTACTGTTGGGCATACCTTCATCACTCGGATGTATTTTATCTTCAATAACAATGTAAGTTTTGACTTCTGTAAAACAAAATTGCTATGCACATTGTATGAATACACTCATGGGCATTATGCATGTTTTGATTCTCACACTATGAGCTGATGAGTCATTTTTTTTTTTTTTAGTAGGATACCGACAGACAGAGAACAGGAAGAATCACCATAGAGGAGTTTAGATCAGTTTACCGGGTGATAGCACACAGAGAAGAAATCGTCGAGATTTTCAACACATATTCTGAAAACCGGAAATTTCTTTCTGAAAACAATCTGGTTAAATTTCTAACCCAAGAACAGTTTGCTGTAGAGATAAATTTATCTAACACTTCTGAGATAATTGAAAAGTATGAACCCATTGATGAAAGTAAGTTTGTCATTCAGAATTTTATCAGAATATTCATGTGTAAAGTGTTATTGTGAATTATCTTTATCAAACTCAAATTTTGGGGTAGGTGAACTAGTAAATATAAGTTATATTTTTGTATTTTAAATATTTTATTTATTAGAGAGAGAGAAAGAGAGAGAGAGAGACAAAGGTGGGGGAAGAGGGAGCCAGGGAAAATGGGTGTGCCAGGGCCTTCATCCACTGCAAACTGCAGATGCATGTACCACCATGTGCCTCTGGCTTATGTGGGTCCTGTGGAATAAAGCCTGGGTCCCCAGGCTCCACGGGCAAGTGCCATCCCTCCAGCCCTGTTGTTTTGTATTTTACACAGTGCACGTGTCGCTTTTCCAAAGCCGTAGTGTACAACGGTGCCACTCTTTCCTACTTTTCTTCAGGGCTTCTCTCTTTTGATGGGAACTGCTATTAGCAGATACTTTGGTGTGAAGGAAGATGGGGCCCTTTGGGTGTTTTGATTTTATGAATTAAGACTAAAAAGCAGCCGGGTATGATGACATACACCAATAATCTCAGTTCTCAGGAGGCAGCGGTAGGAGGATCATTGTGAGTTCAAGGCCAGCCTGGGACTACAGAGTGAGTTCCAGGTCAGCTGGAATGAAAACCTATCTTGAAAAACAAAACAAAACAAAACACAGAAAACACCCCCAAAACAAAACAAAACAAAACAAAAACCTAAAAAGCAAATTAAATGAAAACAAACATAGGAAGGAAAAACATTACCAAATTACTTTCTTTTTCATCAACAGAACTATGTACAACTATGCCAGTTTTCTTTCCATTAGTATAAGAAATATCTGAGACAATCAGCTTATAACAAAAAGAGGTTGATCTGGCTCATAGTTTTGGAGGCTTTAGCCCATGATTATTTGGGCCCCTTGCTTTGGACCTGGGGCCAGGCAGTATGTCGTGGTTGGAGTGTGTGATGGAGGAAACTGCTACCTCCTGGCAGCTGGGAAGCAGAGAGAGAAAGAGAGAGCAGAGTGTGGTGGGATGCTATTCCCTCCTCAAGGGTATGCTTTCCATGGCCCGAGACCTCTCTCACTTGGCTGGATCCATGTCTTGGAGGCCCCACCTACCAACTCTAAGGTAGGGCCAGGCAGGGGGCAAAGTGTTTATAAGACACATGAGACTGGGGAGCAGTTGTGATCCAGATCACAGTAGAAACCTTTCACAAGTATTCAATGCTTAGCTTTTACTTCAAAGCACTTGTTAAATTTGCTTTAAAACATTTTACTTAGTTTTAATTGATACCTAAAACATAGAAGTTGGGCATGTTGGCATACAAACGCATTGTATTTTGTCTGTATGGAGTTCTAAAGGCTTCCTGTATCTGTATTGACATCACTTTCCCTATTTGGGGGCAATTTTCTTCTGTGATTTTGTTGAAAATACCTACTATGCCTTTGGAGTGAAATTCTTCTCCTACTATGCCCGGAATTCTTATGTTTGATCTCTTCATAGTGTGCTGAATGTCTTGAAATTCCTATTTCTTCCTTCTTATTAGTTTGTCTTTCTCTGTGTTGGACTGTCTTAGATCTGTAGCATATCTGGTCTTCTAACAGTTTAGATATTCTGTCCTCTCTTTGATCCATTCTACTGGTGAGACTTTATATAGACTTTTCTATTTGACTTACTCTGTTTTTCATTTTTAGTCTCTCTGATTGATACTTTTTTCATTATTTCTTTACTCATGTTTTATATTGACCTCCTTATTTTATTAATTTGGTTTCCTATGTTCTCTTGGGATTCCTTCAGGAGTTTGTTTTCTTCTTTGATTTCTTTGAGTCTAGATATAATCATTTTTTTTTTGAAATATTTGTCAGACATTACATCTAAAACAGCCTCACTGGAGGTCATTTCTGATGAATTTATAATTTTTTGGTGGAATTTTACTGTCTTGATTTTTTTTAATGTTTCTTGTATTATAATGTAGAGACTTTTGCATTTTGAGTTAATTTGATGCTTGTTTTTTTTTTTTTTTTTTTTTTTTTAATTATCTGCAGCGTTCTTAGCTGTGTAAGTCCAGTATTACGTCTTCAGGATAGGAGCTCAGGGTGCCAGGTGTAGCTCTTCTGTTCCCAGAGTAACATCACAGAAGTGACGCTAGGTGTTGCGTCTGCCTGCTCTTCAAGTACGCTAGCAGGCTTGGTGTAGCAAATCACCAGCAAATTCTAAAGTTCAAGGGAGTAATATAGCATTCAATGTGTAAGCAGGCCCTGCTACCTTTTGGGGTGGCTTCCAACCTCACCAATGCTGAGTGCCCACCTCGGTCCCTCCCTGTTGTGCTGTGGACTTGGTTAGGCTGCTTGGGTCACTGGATCTGGTGTTCTGATTGGCTGTGCTGGATGCTGAGCAACTCATGCGTAGAAGAGTTCTCTGGTGGTCTGTGGCACTGGTGATTAGGGGAGGGGAGGCTGTGCAGGATGAGGCAGATGCCCTGGGTCTGCTTGGCTGGTCCTGTGTGATCCGCTGTAATCTCCTCCAGAAGCTGCTCGGCTGCTCCTGCTGTCTTCTCCTTCTGGTACTTGTCCTTGTGAAGAGGCTGCTGTGAGGGGAAAGCCCATCCACCTGGTTTCTGCTCCTCGGCTCTAAGTTGGACCAGGTGGGCACACAGATTGGAGCCGCCAGCACCTCAGTGGGATCCTGGCCTGGTTCCTGCACTGATCTGGGTGTGTCCTTCTTTTCTGTTGCAGTTGAAGAACCATTATACATCTTCACTTTTCAGTTGAAGGGTGTATTTTGCTGTTTTCCTGCTTATTTCTCTCCCTATGCTGCTTTGGTGTGGTTACTATGTTGCCATCTTACCCAGAAGTCCCTCCTTTATGCTCATACTGAAGGCATGCAAAAATATTTACATAGTTAATTAAAAATATTTTATTTATTAATTTGCAAGGAGAAAGAGAGGGAGAGAGAGAGAGATACAGAATATGAATGGGCAAGCCAGGCCCTTTTGCCAGTGCAAATGAACTCCAGATGGATGTATCCACCAGGTTGTGCATCTGGCCTTACATGGGTACTGGAGAGTTGAACCCAGGCCATTAGACTTTCAAGAAATCACCTCCCCAGCCCCCAAAAGTATATTTTAAAAGATATATATATTTATTTATTTATTATTTATTTATGAGAGAGAGAGATAAGGAGAGAGGGAAAGAATGGGTGTGCTAGGGCTTCTGGTCACTGCAAATGAACTCCAGATGCGTGCATCTGGCTTACATGGGTCCTGGGGCATCGAACCTGGGTCCTTTGGCTTTGTAGGCAAACACCTTAACCATTAAGCCATCTTTCCAATTTCCCACAAAAATATTTTTTATGCACAGTGATCCGTATCACAGAAATTAACTAACAGATCAGCTCAGGCTATCAACTGAACAAGGGAAGAATCATAGTCTGAGCTCTGAAGCTCTACTTTTGAAGGTTGGTTTATGCTACCAACGTGTTTTCTTTGTATGGCTTTGAGATAGGTTCTCATGTAGTGGGGAGGGAGTGGCAGGGGTAACACTTGCTGGGTGGCTAAGGATGACCTTGAACTCCTGATCTTCCCGCCTTGACCCCCCCCCCAAGTTCTGGTACTGCTGGTGTGTGCTGCGTCAGCCAGCTCTAAGCTACCACCAGTGCGTAGCATCCAACAAGATGGGTTCTCACAGCCAACGTTTTTGTTGTTGTTGAGTCACAAGTTTACGATTCACTCAATTTGTGGCAACCTAGTTTGATTCTAGAGAACAAGGTTCTAGTTGAGAACAAGGCAAATGGGTCTTGATTACTAATGCAGATTGAGGGAGAATGACAAGAATTTAGTATTATACAAGGTTGATTTCAGAGCGAGCGAGTGAGAGAGAGCTAAGTGCTGTTAAGGAGATAAGACACACAAGGTGATGAAGATCAAAGACCCAGATGATCTATTTTAGCTTGAATGTGGATGAGAGTCCTAAGTGAAGGTGTGACATGGAAATTGAGACTCTAACCACATGAAAGAATGCATTATACAACCAAATAGGAGAAGTTAGAGATCAGTCAGCCCTGAGTTAGCCAACTCGAGGAGCAGCCAAAGAATGGCATGAGAGAGAGCGAGAGGGAGAGTACGGGCACACCAGGGCTTCCTGCTGCTGCAAACAAATGCCAGATGCATGTGCCACTTAGTGCATCTGTCATTATGTGGGCACTGGTGAATCAAACTCTAGTCTTTAGGGTTTGTAGACAAGTGCCTTAACTTTCCAGCCCCAGTGTGCGGCTTTAAAAGGCACAAAATGACTTTATTTTGTATTATTAAAGATATTTATTTATTCAGTATTTAAAAAAGGCTACAACTCGACACTGTTTCAATGCATGGTGCATGTACTCTGTAAGTTTCTGTACTCATAAATTTATATGGCTTTGAAATAGAGGCTTTGGGTGTGTATGAAACCTCTATGCATTTTTGGAGCTGAAGAGAATGCTCAGTGGTTAAAGACATTTGCTTGTAAGCGAGCCTGAGTTCGATCCTCCCCAGCACCCACGTGAAGCCAGTTGTAACATGGTACACACGTCTGTAATACTAACATACCTATGGCAAAGGAAGACAGAGCCAGGAGAATCTGAAAGCTTCTGAGCTAAAGAGATTGGCATACAGTGGATAAAAGAAGAAAGACTGTCAAAAAGAAGGTGGAAGGAAAGGACAAACCCCAAACTCATGTATACTGTTACACATGCACAAATGCAAAATTTAGTGCATTTTCTTCTAGCTTTTATTTATTTATTTAAATTTTTTAGTTATTTACAATCAGCGATAGATAGAGAAAAGAGTGATAGACAGAGAAAACAGGCACACCAGAGCCTCCAGTTGCTGCAAATGAACTCTAGATTCATGTGCTACAATGATTCTGGCTTTCTGTGGATGCTGGGGAATTTAACTGCATCATTAGGCTTTGCAAGCAAATGCCTTAACAACTGAGCCATTAGTTTTTACCTTTTTGTATTTTATTTTTATTTATTTGAGAGAGACAGAGAGATAGATAGAGACAGAGAGATGGGAGACACAGAGAGAGATAGAAAGAGAGAAAGAGAAAGGGAGAGAGAGAAAGAGCAAATGGGAACTTCAGGCCACTGCAAATGAATTCCAGATTCATGCGCCACCTTGTGCATCTGGCTTATGTGGATCCTGGGGAATCAAATTTGGGTCCTTTGGCTTTGGAGACAAACATCTTAACCATTAAGCCATCTCTCCAGCCCATTTTTTATTTTTCTAACCAAAATAATAAGTGTTTTCTTTCATTAACACTGTTTTCACTACTTTTATGAAATAAACATTGACTTATGTCCCTGTATGTTTTTATGGTAGATTATTGTGAATGGTTGCTGAGTACCATTGCGTAGTTTGAAGTTTCATCCCTCCCTGTTATTTGTTTTGCTTTGAAAGCAGTACTAGTGTGAACGCTGGTGCACATTAACCGTGGTCTACGTCCCTGTGTCTATAGGATTGATTCCTAGAAATGAGCTGGGGCCGAGGTCCATACTCTAGTCCAATGTAAACACATTGGAAACCAGCGTATGTGGATTAGAACCCATGATCTGCTGATGTTAATAACTAACTCTGGGGCATACTATATGGAGTAAAGGAAGTTCATAGATGATTTATTAAAGGTGTACATGACCCCAAAGTTCCAAAGCTAGGTTTTCATGCAAGAAAAAAAAGCATGCAGATCTGTACCAAAACACAAGTCCTGGTTGTTTATGGCAGCATGCCGTAGGATAACTTCACACAGGAAACTAAATGCGCATCAAGGAACGTATGGTACAAGTATAGCATATGTGAACAAAGGAATTCTATGCAAAGCAATGGAAATGGACCATGTATAATGTGATGCCATTACAGGTATAAAACCGAGAAACAGGGCAAAGGAAATTGAGCCTTAGAAAGCATATGTGGCTGGAAGGATGGCTTAGTGGTTAAGGCTTTTGCCTGCAAAGCCAAAGGACCCAGGTTTGATTCCCCAGAACCCACGTTAGCCAGATGCATAAGGGGTTCGTTTGCAATGGCTGGAGGGCCTGGAGTGCCCATTCTCTCTCTCTGTCAAATAAATAAATAAATAAATAAATAAATAAATAAATAAATAAATAAATAAAAATAAAAATAGAAAAAGCATACACTGAATGAATCCATTCATAGAAAGTGCCAAAACCACAGAAAATTTAATATATGCTTTTCGAACCAGATCAGCCTGTCTATGTGCATAGGGGCAGATCAGAAAGCATGAGGGGGGATTGGTAAGGCCCCAGATATTTTCTTCTTTGTCTGGAACCATACGTGGAAGTTTATTGATCTATTATCAATGCATTTGTATTATTTTTATAAGACATAAGAAGCAGATGTAATGTTATAATGTATGCTTGAATGTTGATATAAAAGTGATAAAGTTCTTCACCAGAAAAATTTTGATTCTAATAAAAATTGAAAAATAGATTAATATTAATTCTGAATGACTATTTTTAGAAAGATATTCTATCAGAATTGTACAAATGACATGTTAATTTTTTACTTGACTAACGGTATTTCTACTTCCATTTTACTTATTTACTTATTTTTTTTTAGTCAAAAATGAACACCAGATGTCATTAGAAGGTTTTACAAGATACATGTGTTCACCTGAATGTCTAGTATTTAAACAAGAGTGTAAAGAAGTTTATCAAGATATGACTCAACCATTGAGTGATTATTTTATTTCATCTTCACATAACACATATTTGATATCTGATCAATTAGTGGGACCAAGTGACCTGTGGGGATATGTAAGGTATTTATTTTTGGTTTTAAGTCTGTTACATTTAAAATATCTAAAAACTTTCTGGTGTCATCTACCATAGTAAGCAAGATTTAAGAGTATTATACTATGAAATGGAAAGAAAATTCACAAGGAGCAGGAATATTGCATTTCTCCTATATTGATAATACAACCTCTGGGTGAAATGGGAATGTAATATTTTTTATGGCATTACTATCATATGTCTTTCTTCTGACCATATTGTCTGGCCTCTTCCCCATGGTTGTGGCTTCTTTGAAGGTTCCTCAACTCTTTTACTGCTTCACCAGAACATACTAGATTTTTAACACATATGACTGGTATCAAGCCCCAGACATCTGGACACATTTTCAGAGAAAAGCCAGAATCTAAGTACTTCAGATTATGTAGTTTGGTATTGTAGGTTTATATGTCAAATAATTTACATAGACTTGTAGTGCCTGTTTCAACTCTGTATTTGTATCTTATAATCTACACTAGTGATACCAGGTTTCAGTTTACTCAGTTAGTAGAGATACTGTGAGAAGCAAGAGTTTAAAAGAGGCCTCACTTACCCATCTACAAATTTTTGCAGACACATGAATATTTAAAAAAAACAGATAAATGAATATATTATCAAGGTTTAATGAGTCTTATGAAGAAGATAAACCAAGGTGGCAGAAAGTGATGTGGGGAGAAGGATGTTTATTCAGAAAAAGATAAAAGAAATACTTCCTAACTAACTTGAGTTGATGATAAAGGAGGAATCTGGAATGATCCTTGGAGGAAGATATGCTAATGGGAAAGATGAGGTGCACTTGGCTTGTTCACATCTTGAAAGAAAGCTTGGCCGGAAGCATGTGCTGGTGAGTGAAGCAGCTGAGTTTGAGGTAGAAGACAGTCAGTGTATGTGTGTTTTATTGATCATGGAAAGGGGTCTGGTGAAGCCACTTGAAGGAGTGCCATTTGGAAAAGGGCCACATTTAGATGGTGTTTCAGAGATCCTGCCACATACAATGGTGTTGGCTGCGTAGCGGGTGAACTACCTTGGCAGCAGCAGGTGACGATACCTGGTTGATTCTGACATGGTCCAGGAGGTAGAGTGGAAAAAGGAGTGTACAGTTTGAAAAGCAGTGAGACAGTAAGAGAGAAGGAGAGGAATTGATGTGTGTGGCTACCAAGTGTTCAGGGATGCAGTGGACTGAAAATGGTAAAGCTTGCACAAGCAGCTCATTGCAAGGTTTGAAGTCAAGTAGTGTTCCGTGGCTCACATGCTAAGTCTGAGATACCTGTCTATTATCCAAAGATATCAGGTTTTTCATGGAGTTAGTTGGGTATGTGAGTTCGACATTTGGAAGAAATATTCAGTCTGGGATAATATAATTGAAACCATCGGTACATAAGCAATATTCAAAGCCATGAGAATGGAATACATTGCTTAAGGAAAACACCATTGGCAAGAATGTTATAATTTCACAATAATTTAAAATTGACAAATAAGCATTGTTGCTTCTTCAAATTATATTCTAAGTACAAAAATCTACAAATTCAAAAATATATATTTTCAGAATTCAATAGATTGCTCAATTCATAGTTATCATCATGTTATAGAAATCTCTATTATATTATTGCGTTTTCTTTAAAAAAGAAAATAGAAGTTTAGGTCTATTTGGGCATACAGGAAAATTACTTCTGAATCCTGAAAAACGTTCTACTTAACTGTAAATCCAAAATTACAGTTAGTCGTACTTCTTTGTCCTGTTTCTTTTTTTTTTTAAATTAATTAATTAATTTATTTATTTATTTGAGAGCAACAGACACAGAGAGAAAGACAGGTAGAGGGAGAGAGAGAGAATGGGCGCGCCAGGGCTTCCAGCCTCTGCAAACGAACTCCAGACGCGTGTGCCCCCTTGTGCATCTGGCTAACGTGGGACCTGGGGAATCGAGCCTCGAACCGGGGTCCTTAGGCTTCACAGGCAAGCGCTTACCCGCTAAGCCATCTCTCCAGCCCTGTCCTGTTTCTTGAACTACCTTTGGTAAATAGCCTTAGAAAGTCATTCAAGATGTCATTGTTCATAGCAAATGACACCAAGGCATAAAGGCTTACATGTCTGGCACCTTCCTCTTCCCCTATGTGCTAATTACATGAGACATAGTACCCCTTCTTGTCTTTACTTCATCTTTAGAAAGGAAAGCTAGTAGCACTTGGAATTTCCTAATAAATGTTTCATCCACCCAAAGCTCCCCCAAACTTCTTACTTCCAGTTAAAATTCAACTATAATAAAAAATGTCATTCACACAGTACAAAATGACTTGCCATGAATACAAGTCATAGGATTTTATACCATTATAGCTGATAGAAACTATCTGAAGGAGATGTTAATGATAAATGTGTGAAATAATGTTAAAAGTAAGATTTCATACCACAAAGTCTTAGACAAATTCTAGAACCCAGGTACAAATTCACCTGAAAATCTTTCTAGCAGCCAAAGCCAAGAAAAAAATAGGATATTTTTTTAAAAAATAAGATTTACAACAATCATAAAAAAAATAGCATGCCTGCTTAGAGGTAGAACGTTTCCTTGTGGATGAGAAATTACTCCTATTCATTCCCTAAAAAGAGGAACTGAATCAAATAGAGGTGAGCAGACTCAAGAACACCTCTGGAGAAGAAGAAAGTGCTGCGGATGTAAGTGGTTGGCACGATGCAACACAGTCTACTTAAAACGATTTCGCTGGGGACCAAACTAGGTAATCTGAATTTTGTGCAATTTTGTAAAGCTTGCCTTGACTGGTGGGTAAAATTGAAGCAATCTTAGAAGATAAGAAGGAAGAATCAGTACCATATATAACGAGTCTCCATGACAAGTTTTCTTTCACAAGTAAGTTTTGGAAACCCCACCCCCCCCGACTCCCCAGCAACTTGCCCAGCTGTCAGAGAATTCCAGGTCTTCTCCTAGCAGAAACTCAGAGGACTGGTACTCTGCTTGGATGGAGAGCACCAGACAATCTGCTTCCACAGTCAACTAAGAGGAAGATAAAGCAAGCGTGTTTTCATGGAAATGTAACCACGTGTATACACTCACACAAATCCCCACACCCCACAAGCCAAGAAAAATGCCCATTTAGAATTCTACAAGTCTAGCCTGATTTATGACTCAAGCCTAAAATTAGACTTCCACCTTGTTTGACCCAGGGAAGATTAATGGGTTAGATGACTCCCTAGACAAGTGTTCTAGATCCATTCCTTTGAGCCAGGCCAGCATGCCATTAAGGTGCACCAACACACCCCTGAATTTAGCAGTGTGCACTGTAAGACATTGTGAAAACAGAACCCTCAGAATCTCAGAAAAGAAACTTATTCAGCATTTGACTGTATGGCTTGCCTAGGTGATGCATCTAAGACAGATACAATGCATCAGTTCTCTGTTTCTTGGTTGCCCTGCCCCCTCAAGTTCCTCCCATATCTTATCTGTATCATTCCCCAAGGAACCTATGGTTTCTTTGCTCTTCTGACTTCAGCAGACCGACTGGGTGTCATAATTGTGTCATCATTAAGCACCACACTCCACAGCACTGCACAGCTCATCTCCTTAGAGAGGAGGAACTAAAATACCGTTACTCAAAGATGCACTATTTCTAAAAGGTCCCTTTTCTCATATGGACTCTGTACGTTTTTGAGGGGGGGGGACTACTGATTTGTGTAGACTTGTGCTGCTGGGACCACATGACCTTCCCCTCCTGGTCATGGTTTAGGGTGGGCTTTCTCACACTCTTCACCTTGTGAGTCACATGGCTCTTGGGAGGGTCTGTCTTGCACAGGGTAGAATATTCAGCAACATTCTTGACTGTTCCTGGTGGGTACTAGCTGTCGTGGCTTGACTGTGAAATGTCCCCTGTAGACTCATGTGTTCAAACACTTGGTCCCCAGCTGCTGGTGCTGTTCGAGAAGGTTGTGGAAACCATCTGGAGGTAGAGCCTTGCTGGATGAAATAAGTTACTTGGGGAAAGCCCTGAGGTTTGATAGCCAGACCCTACCTCCTGTTTCCTGACTGTGGATGAAATGTGATCAGCCATCTGACATTCCTGCTGCCATTGGGTATCTCGGGCCATGGTGGACTGTGGTGCTTTACACTGTAAGCCAAGATAAGCCTTTGCCCCTTCAATTGTTTCTTGTCATGTTTTGGTCACAGCAACAAGAAAAATAACTAGTAGAGAAGCTTACATCTTTACCAATTATTCCTCCTGTGTCCACTCACAACAACAACAACAACAAAAATAAATGTAGATATTGCCAGACATTTCCCAGGAGAATGCATGGCCTGAACACAGCAGTAGCCTTAAAATGCTTCTTTTTGGGGAAAGTGGTTCTCTGTGTGACAATGGAGCTGTTTTAGCTAGTTCCTTAACAGAAGAAAATCAGTCCTATGTCCTGATGTTTCAAGTCACCCTCCCTCACTTAGCTCACTTCCATCTCGTCCAAGGCTGTGTTTTAGAAAACAGCCTTTGTCATCTTCCCTCTTGCCTTGGTTTCACCATAGTCCCACTTCCCCTTTCTAATTCAAACACATAGCCAAGACTATGTCAAACTGTCTTCAAGAAAACTGGAATGGCTTGCTCTTGGGAGACTTAGAGCACAAGGAAGATCAGAAATTGTGGGGTGCTCAACCACAACAATAACTGTTGCACTGTGTGGGTAGTACTGGCATTGGGGCTCACATACAATTAGCCCCAAGTCAGGTCAATGCACAGAAAGCAAGAACAATGGTGTATTCAGCTCAGCAAGACTGTGCTGTCAGAAAAAGCATTCATCTTACTGTTGTCACATACTTTTGAATGAATCAGTAAGATAACTCTGTGTGTGTGTGTGAGTGTGTGTGTGTGTGTGTGTGTAAGAGAGAGAGAGAGAGAGAGGGAGAGGGAGAGAGAGAGAGAGAGATATTTTGGTAGATTGAACCTAGGGTCTTGCACATCCTGGGGAAGCAGCTGACCACTGAACAATATCCCCAGCAGTAGAAGATCGTTTTTATAAATTAATCAATAAATTGTAGTGAACTCTGGCAAGAGATAGTCTATATCATGCTGACATAAAGTGACATGCTTTAGGTTGATCAGGAAGGTTTTTGAGACATATCTTCTCTTTTCACTATTATTAATCAGTAGCAAAGTTTGATTGTAACTGGCTTTAATCGACACAGAATAGAAGTGTATGTTTTAATAATACATCTGGCTAATGAGATGACTTAGTGTATAAAGTGTTTGCTACACAATCAAGGGGACATGCGCTTGTCTCCCTCATTCATGGGTAAAAGCAGCCACAGTGTGTGTGCACACCCAGAATCCCAGTGCTGGAAAAACAATGACAGGAAGATTCCCAAGATTTACTGGCTAGCTAGTATGGCTGGATTGGTTAGCACCAGATTTTAGTGAGATGCTCTGTCTCCAAACAAGGTAGAGAATGATTCCGGCAGGCTTCTAGACTCCACATACACATGCAAATAAAATAAGAAAATAAATAAAACATCTGTCACTCCTTAGAGTAAGCATCCTAAGAATCCATTTAAATTAATGTGTACTTTCAGCTTATAAACCCAAGATAAAATTTATGTTCAGGTTGGGAAATGGATTATTTGGTAGGTGGGGAAATCAAATTCAATTTTAGACATAAGCAGAAATGAAAATGTATTTTTCCTCAGTTTGGCTAAACATGTGAGTTTGGTGTAAGCTGTGGCAGTCAGCTCACATTTTTCTCGAGTGAAATTATGAGTTCAAGCAATATAGGTTAGCAGACATTCAGGCTTCCTTTGCGTAGACTTTCATTTTCTTGAGTGCTTACAAGGATTAGGGTGAGAGCCAGCCTTGTATGAAATGGTTAAGAAGATAAGGTTGTTTATGAAGCTGTCAATCCCATGACCTTTCATTCCCTCTATCTTTTTCTCCTTGGAGCAAATATTGTGATTTTTTCTTTCATCTTCCCTGTCCTATGTAATTCCCCCAAATTTGTTGTAAGTAACAGACTAGATAACATTTTACTAAGATACTTTAGTGTTCTTAGATGGCCTTGAACATTATCTTTACTAGTATTGCACTGGCATTGAACTCTACTTAGATGGTATTGCAGTTAATAGTAGACATCACCAGGCTGGACGGGTATTTTGGTGGCTAAGGCACTTGTCTACAAAGACAAAGGACATAGGATCAATTCCCTAGGACCCATGTAAGCCAGATGCACAAGGTGGCCCATGCATCTGGAGCTCGTTTGCAGTTACTAGAGGCCTGCCCTGGTGCACCCATTCTCTTCCTCCCTCTCTTTCTCTTCTAAATAAATAAATAAAACTACTAAAAATAGTAGATTTCACCATAAGCAGTCTAGCTAGGGCCTGGAGCTGGTGAGGCTTCCTGTCTAAAACCATGAAAGTAGCCATATTTTTCTTTTTTGTCTATGCAAACAAAATTTTGAAAGGACAGCAGTAAAAGTCACAAATTTGACCCAAAAGGAACAGAGAGCATGTTGTACTATACAAGGACTATGTCTTTCCTTTATAAGGTTGTAAATTTCTAGAAATCCAAAACTTGTCATTATTATAGATTTATTTACGCATTTACTGAAATGACCACAAATAGTCTTGTGAATATTTTTACCTTATGGTACATGTTGTGCATACTCTGAAAATGACACTGTTCTACTTAAATTTTGCGAGTGCCCTTGTGAAAGGATGCCGTTGTCTGGAAATTGACTGCTGGGATGGATCACAAAATGAACCGATTGTATACCATGGCTATACACTCACCAGCAAGCTTCTCTTCAAAACTGTCATCCAAGCAATACACAAATATGCATTCATGGTATGTGCATATCTTTGGTACATTTCAATTATTTAAATTAAATCTCCATAAGTTAATGTTTCAAAACCCTGTACTTCCTGAATTCTAGCTCAGTGATGTTTTAAATTGTGGGCTATGATATATTAGTAGGTAGCAAAATCCATGAAGTGTATAGTGAAAGGTAGATTTATCAAAGCTAAAATGAAGTGTGAAGTGGATATTCTTTTGCTGAACTTCTTGTTCAAGCCTATGTGTCTATGTGTATTGTGTTAGGATGTAAAATTTTAATTTTTCAAATACATTATGGACAAATGTTCATGAAATACTGATCTAGGTCATGTTTGACTAGTATTTTACTACTTTACCTTTAAGACAAAAATGAAATATGTCCATGATATGTCATCCCAATGACTGAGATGCTTTACAGCTCAGGTGGCAGTGACCAAGAATGCTGAGAAGCTTCATTTCAAGGTTTTGTGTGTACGCATGTTTTGTGTGTACACGTGTGCTGTGTGCCTACATATGGGGGCATGTGCGGCATGGGGCACATGTGGAGGTCAGAAGACAACCTTGGGGTGTTGGTCTTCTTGTATTTTCACTTCCATCTTGTTATTTGCTATTGGAAAGGCCAGGCTGGCTGGCTGTGAGCGTTGGGATTCTCCTGACTCTGACGTGCCCTGGCATAGGTGTGTTGGATTACAGCTGTGTGCATTGCTTGCACCTGGCTTTGCATGGTTTCGGGGGACCTGAGCTCTGCTCAACAGGCTTGTACAGTAAGCACTTTTAATGACCAAGCTGTGTCCTCAACCTCTACTTTGGATTTTAAACTTCCTATTTACTTTATTAGCTATAGATTCAAAGACCTAGTCCTTAGTTCAACCAAGTTCATCTTCCCAACCCTGACCTGGGTTGGGCAGATGTTACTGATCTTTCAGGTTAAGGGAGTTTTAAATCATATCCGTTCTGTTTACAAAGTTGTCTACCATGCACCTTCATGCGTGATTGGTTTTGCAAATTTGGTATAGTTGGCATATGTTTAAGAACTTCAATCACTGGGGCTGGAGAGATGGCTCATTGATAAAGTGCTTGCTGTGCAAGTGGGAAGGTCTGAGTTCAAATCCCCAAACCCATGTACAAGCCAGGAATAGCAGTGAGTGCCTGCAATCCAAGATGTAGGGAGGTAGAGACGGGAGAACCTCTGGGACTTTCTAGCTAGCTAGTCTGGCCAAATTGGTGAGCTCCAGATTCGGCCAGAAACCCCTATCTGAAAAGTGTTCATGGAGGGCTGGAGAGATTGCTCAGTGGTTAAGATGTTTGCTGCAAAAAATAACAAACTGGGTTCAATTCCTAAGTGCCCACATAGGGTCAGATGCACAAAGTGGTGCATGCAACTGGAGTTTGTTTGCAGTGGGTAGAGACCTTGGCACATCTGAACTCTCTCTCTCTCGCCTTGCAAATAAATAAAATATTTTTTTTAAATGGTGGAGAGAAATTGAGAAAAACACCCACTTTGACCTCTGGCATCTATCTGCACATGCATAATGTGCACATGCATCCACATATATTTGTACTTACACACATACAAACATGCATAACCATATACATGCACATGACACACATACATGAATGCAAAAACAAACACTTCAACAGTGCAGTTGGAGAGACCTAACAAAACACTCTTCTATACTTAAACATTATGTCCCTAAAGATTCAGTTCCAAATCAGTACATCGTTACATAACTTGTAGCCATATACTAAAAAACCACAAATTTATGATGTTCTGTTTCCATAACTATATCAAAACATTACATAATATGTAAACTTAAAATCATAAATGTATATCAATTTATCCACTATCTGCCAAAAGCAAAGTATATAGTAAATATTCTCAGGGCTGGAAGATGGCTTAGAGATTAAGGTGATTGTCTGTGAAGCCTAAGGACCTATGTTCGACTTTCCAGATCCCATGTTAGCCAGACATACAAAGGTGAGGCAAGTGCAAGTTTGCACATGCCCACTAGGTGGTGGAAGCGTCTGGAGTTCAATTGCAGTGACTGAGGGCCCTGCTTTCACCAATTCTCTCTCTCTTCCTCTTTCTCTCTCTCAAATGTGTTAAGCATGAAAAATTTCCACTTTAATGAAAAACATTGATAGTATAGCACTGATTGTCTTCAACTCTCTAATTTCTGATGATTTCCAAGTTTGTAGCTCCTCAGACTGTCCCAAGAATGCAACACCAGTGTGTATAATCAGCTCACTGACATTTCCTCTTGGATGTCAAATGTTAAATATCTTTGGAACACATTAGGACTGAGCTCGAGCGTCTTCTTTTCCTCAGTCCTCCTTTGTATGACCTCCCCTCTCAGCCGATGGCGACTTTCATACGCTGAAGCCATTGCTGTCCACCTTCACTCTTCTCCTCTAAGTCATTTCTTCAGCAGACCATCTTTATTCTACTTTCAAAATATTCTCTGAACTTGACTCCTTCCTTTTCCCAGTCAACCACCATCACCTCTCACCTCTCACATGGCCTGCTCCCTCTGGTGTTTCTTCTAACTCTCCTTTAGTCTCAATGAACACACAGTGGAGTGAGTTGGTGGCAAGTCAAGTTATATCCTTAAAAGCCTTAATAGGCTTCAAAATAAAAGCTAAGGACTCATCCATGACTCACAAAGGAGTCTACAACAACTCTGTCTCCTTCTTTCTCTCTCTCTCGTTCCACTTTGTCTCTTGTACCCTCAGTCTTTTTTTTTTTTTTTGACACATCTCAAAGCATTTGCACTCGCTATTCCAATGTATGGAGTGCTCTTCCCCACATGTTGCATGGCTACATCCCTCACTTAATTTAGGGTAACTGGAAAAATACATGGAAATAGAGACAATCTTAAAATTCAGAGTCCTTTGCAAGGATATAAAAAGCTACAGCTTCTAACAGTCCAAGAACATCAGATGAACAGTTACACAAGAAAAAAAAAAAAATTCAAGGTATCCAAATTGAAAACTGCAAAGTAAAATCCTCTATTTTGAGTCTCCCCAGCAGTCACTGCCATCTTCAAAGAGGCTTCTGTGACCAAAGGTGTCAGAAGCTTGAATCTTGGGGCATAAACATAATACAAATATTTAGAGGGAAATTTGGTGGACACAATAACATTTAGTCCAACAAAAGTAGTGGCTTCCCTCCTAGGGCCTATACATTCCTAGCCATGAAAAAGGTAACACAAAGAATGTAAGAGCCAGAGAATATGGTGGCGCACTTTGGGTGCACTACGTTTTGGACATGCAGTTTTAATTTTTTTTTTTTTCAAGGTAGGGTCTCATTCTAGCTTGGGCTGTCCTGGAATTCACTGTGTAGTCTCAGGGTGGTCTCAAACTCATGGCAAGCCTCCTACCTCTGCCTCCTGAGTACTGGGATTAAAGGTGTGTGCCACCATGCCTGGCACATGACAGTTTCTTCATAACCTCACAGTGACTGCCTTTACAACCATAAGACCTGCATAATATTGAGCTCATCATCATTTTGACATGGATGACAGAGGAGCCTCCCTTATACCCAAAGTCATCAAAATAGAAGAGGGATGAGTTGGAAAGAAGAATTCAGTGGAAGGGGATAGAGATGGAGAATAAAAGAAGTCATGGGAGAGGGTTATGATCAAATTACATTTTCATGTATGAAAATTGTCAACAAAAATGTTTAAAAAGGGGCTGGAGAGATGGCTTAGCAGTTAAGCGCTTGCCTGTGAAGCCTAAGGACCCTGGTTCGAGGCTCGGTTCCCCAGGTCCCACGTTAGCCAGATGCACAAGGGGGCGCACGCATCTGGAGTTCGTTTGCAGAGGCTGGAAGCCCTGGCGCGCCCATTCTCTCTCTCTCCCTCTATCTGTCTTTCTCTCTGTGTCTGTCGCTCTCAAATAAATAAAAAAAAAATTTAAAAAAATGTTTAAAAAAAGCTGGGCATGGTGGCGCACATCTTTAATTCCAGTACCCAGAAGGCAAAGGTAGGAGGATCACTGTGAGTTTGAGGCCACCCTGAGACTACATAGTGAATTCCAGGTCAGCCTGGACTAGAATAAGATTCTAATGTTATAAAACAAACAAACAAGCAAGCAAACAAACAACAGCAATGGTTAATGGGCTGGAGACATGGATTAGTGGTTAAAGTTCTTGCCTGGAAGCCTAAGGATCCAGTTCCCACATAAGCCAGATGCACAAGGTGACACATGTATCTGGAGTTCATTTGCAGTGCCTGGAAGCCCTGAGGTGCCCATTTTCTCTCTATCTGCCACTAAATGAGTTTAGCTTTGTGCTTGTGGAAAGCCTATAGTGGAGGCAAAGAGCAGAGAAATATCTTAGTTCAATTAGGTCAATGTAAATATCTTTTTAATGAAAAGCTGGAAATGAGTTTACCTCTACTCTGATTTCACAATGTGTTTTCACTTATAGGACTTACAACTGGAAAAGTAGAGAATTAATATTTCTCTTGACTTTGTGCTCAGGGTTTTCCTTCATGTTTGAACACACACACACACACACACACACACGCACACGCTCTCTCTCACACATACGTCAACAATAAAGCATGGAAGTCTTCTTTGGCACGATGTTGGTCAGCTTCCCATTACTGTGACAAACATCCGAGGTGATCAACTTCAAAAGAGAAAAGGTTTACTTTGTCTCATGATTTGAGCAGCTCAATCCAGGTCCACTGGGAGTGGGGCGTGGCAGCGGCGCCATGGCCGGCGCGGGCAGTAGAGGGAAGCTGAAGGGCAGAAACAGGAGCTCCATTATGTTACTTCTGCATGTGCCCCAAGGACTGGAACGTGTCAGCTAGGTCCCCCTCTTAAAGTTTTCACTAATTCCCAGTCGTTGCCAGCCTGGGAACTCATGCATCTTTTAGGGTCTCTCAGCACCCATTCTATCCTAGGCAAGTTATTTTATTGCAGAAGACTATTAGCAGATAATTTCTATCATGACAAACATATTTTGGAAGGAGATTAGTGGGGATTAAACCTAAGGATGTTAGGTAATTCCTCTACCAGTCAGCCCCATCCCTATCAGGCCTTTTATTTTTTATTTTTTTTTTCTATGAGAGAGAGAAAGGGAGAGAGAGAGAGAGAGCTGGCATTCTAGGGCCTCCAGCCACTGCACTCGAACTCCAGACATGTGCTCCACCTTGTGCACCTACTTTTGTATGACCTTGTGCACATGAGTGACCTTGTGGGTTTTTATCACCTTGTGGGTTTGGCCACCTTGAGCATCTGGCTTACATGGGTCCTGGGGAATCAAGCCTCGAGCCAGGGCCCATAGGTTTCACATACAAGAGCTTAACTGCTAAGCCATCTCTCCAATCCTTCATACACATTTAAAAAGCCCTGGTCTTGGGGGCTGGAGAGATGGCTTAGAGGTTAAGGTGCTTTCCTGGAAAGCCAAAGGACCCAGGTTCAATTCCCCAGGACAGATGCATAAGGAGGCACATGCATCTGGAGTCTGTTTGCAGCAGCTGGAAGCCCTGGCATGCCCATTTTTTTCTCTCTCTCCCTCTTTCTATCGCTCTCAAATAAATAAAAATAAAATATTTTAAAAAGCAAAAATACTTTAAAAAGCAAAAGTACCATAAAGAACATTGAATTACTTTGCAAAGGTATTAAGCATCAGAAGTGGGTTTAAAAATAAAATGCTTAGATGGTTTGCATTAAAAATACTTGAGTTCTGATGAGTAACCATAGTAACGGCTCACTTTCTTTTTCTTTTCTTTTTTTTAGACATCCGAGTACCCCGTGGTATTATCCTTAGAGAACCACTGCTCCCCGTCCCAGCAGGAAGTAATGGCAGACATCCTGCACACCACCTTTGGAGAATCCTTGCTTTCGGATGTGCTTGATGATTTTCAGGATAGACTGCCTTCCCCAGAGGTATAGCATGTTGTCTGAGAAGCTCAGGTGAAGGGGGGGAAAAATCCCAAACATGTCGCTGTCCTTTTCACCCAAGGCGAACACTTGATTACTCACAGAAAAGCATCTTTGTCACAAGTTGCCTAAGTAATGTTCTCACCAGGAAGTCAGCGGATAAAGAGAATATGTAAAAAAAAAAAAAAAAAAAAAAAAAAGTGCAGAGCAATCGATGGAAAGCCCATATTTGATCGTGTGCCCTACTTCACGGTGCCGTGCCTTCAAGGCAGTCAGTGAGCCCCCAGGGATTTCGTATGTTGTAGAGGCAAAAGTTGGAGAAAAAAATTGGGGGGGGGGAACAACTTCTCCTCTGTGGTAGTCTGAATGTTTGTCCCCTCCCATAGACTCAGGGGATTTAATGAAACTTGTAACATGGATCTCCAGTCACCTGGCTGGAGGAGGTGTCACTGGGGGGAGATTGTGGGGTCCAGTGTCAAGGGGTGAGGGCTGAGGGGCAGGCTTGATTTCCAGCCCACAGGCTTGCAGAGCCGTCTGAGCTCTGTCAGAGATGCTTCTGCTTGCTGCCATTTTGTGCTTGCTGCTGTTTCAAAAATTATTTTTATTTGTTTATTTGGGAGAGAGAGAAATAGGCAAGGAGGGAGAGAGGGAGAGAGAAAGAAAGAGAGTGAGCCAGGGCCTCCAGCTGTTGCAAATAAATTCGAGACATGCACCACTTGTGCAATCTGGTTTACGTGAGTCTTGGGGAATTGAACCTGGGTCCTTAGGCTTCATAGGCAAGTGCCTTAATCACTAAGCCATCTCTCCAGCCCTTGTGTTTGCTGCTTTTGGATGCGTGCTAGTGATGATGTTTTTACTTGTTGCAGATTTTCTTTGCTTGGCTATATGGAAGCAGTTTTTTCTGTTATTGCTGCAACTTCCTCTTGGATCTGTCAGCTTGAAATAGATCTCTTCTTCTAAACTGTGTCTGATTAGGGGGTTCATCCCAGCTACTTGTAAACTGACTACAATATCTCCTTTACAAAATGTGTGCGTAGGTCTGTGTGTGTGTGTGACTGTGTGGGGGCTGTGGGATGGTGTATATCAGTGTGTGTGGGTGTGAGTGCATGTGAGGATCAGTGGAAAATCTTGTGGTGCTGAGTCTTCCTTCCACCTTGTTTTGAGACAGCGTCTTGTTGTTTTTGCCTCTGAGAAGGCCAGTCCAGCTGGCTCTGCAAGCTTTGGGACAATGCTGGCTCTGCCATCCATTTCTGTTGGCACATGAGGATGACGGAAGTTTGTGCCACCTTTGTGCCTTCCTATCCAACTGCATGTAGGTTCTACGGATCCACGGTCAGTGCCAGGGATCCCAACTTTCACTGGCCGGCTTACAGAGCGAGCAGTTGTGGTCACTGATCCCAGTCCGCAGCCCCACCTTCGTCCTTCGAAAGTCTGTTCCTGCCACATCCCCAGGACCCTTTTCATCTTAGTTGAAATATCTCAAGGATCTGGTTTGAAGAAGCCTTCTACCTTTCTACCTCTGCCATCAGAATGTCACTGCCTCTCCAGCTACTTTTCTGGTCATTCTCTCTCTCACACTCCAGATTTCCACCTTCCCCTCTTCTTAAGACCCACAGTCTGACTTCTTCCATTTGCTCCGCAGTGACCACTTACTCGGATCATCACAGGTCTTCCTATGACGCAGCCAAGTAGGTTGGGCTTTCCTCTTTCTCTGACCTGCAGTGTACAGGATTCTTCCGTTCTCTGCTGGAAACTTTCTTCTGTTCCAGCAAATTCTTCAGGCTTTCTGCATTCCTCTCTGACCACTTCTTGGTTTCCTTGGCTGGCCCATTACCCCAAATGCCATCTGATGATAAGTGAACAATTTTATCTTTCAATGCTATTGTTGAGCAATCAACACTTTTAATCTTGGTATAGCTTCGGTTTTGGCAAAATAGTAGTATTTTTAAATAATATTTGAATATTTCTATATTTGTCTTTATTTATTTATTTATTTGTGGTTTTTTGAGGTAGAGTCTCACTCTAGTCCAGGCTGACCTGGAATTCACTATGTGTCTCAGGGTGATCTTGAACTCACAACGATCCTCCTACCTCTCTCTCCTGAGTGCTGGGATTAAAGGCATGCACCACCATGCCCAGTTTTGTCTTTATTTATTTATTTTTTTAATGAGTGAGGATTCAAATGGAAGTCACTTAACATTGGGAATAAGAAGTAGGGGGCTCAATGATAGACTGGAGACAGGCAAAACAAATTATTTCATAAGTGAAAAAAATCATGGCTCTCTTATCTCTCAAGAATGTTCATTGGTACTGGGAAAATGGCTCAATGGATAAAGTGCTTGCTGGGAAAGTGTGAGGACTTGAGTTTGGATCCTGAACACCATGTTTCTGTTATTCCCAGCTGGGGAGACAGAGATAGGAGGGTCTCCTGGGCTTTCTAGCTAACTTATGTAGCCCAATCGATGAGCTCTTAAGTTTAGTGGAAGACCTTGTATCAAAAAGTAACGTGGAGAATGACTGAGGAAGACACCTGATGTTGATCCCTGGCATCCACACACACATGAACTTGCACATACATGTAGCCTACAAGCATACACTCCACACACATGTTAAAAAGACTAAATATGTTCAACTGTGACAAAAATATTCCAAGCCTTGTGCAGAATGCTGGGCACATAGATTAAATGCTGGACCAAAGATTAAATATCAGAGACATGGTCTAATTCTGGAAAATTTAATACTTCTGAATATACTGATTTCCTTCACACATAATACTTCCCATTTCTCAGCACGGCAGTGTTGGATGTGATGTTTTCATTGAAGTTTTGGCTTTCACACTGAAGCAAGCAGATGGTTTCTGGAGAGTGAATGAGGAGTTGGAGATGCAGTCGGTTTCTCACTCGGCATTCAGTCTCCAGTGTGAGACTTGATAGAGAGGACACGTTCCAGCCTCACAGCTAAGATTCCCACTCCTTCACTATAAAGTGCATCCCAGGACTTTGTCTCTTTAACAAGTACCCCTGAGGATCGCTTTGGCCTGTGGTGACAGAGCCCCTTTTTGTCCACTCTGTATTAGAGAGAAATAGAAAGGTTCCTCACCCAAGACAGGAAGGCCCAAGATCCGAAATGAGTGAAGGGAAGGAAGTGGCAAAACTGCTTGAGGGAAAAAACTTTATTTCAGACCCTGGCTTTCAGCATCGTCTTTAACATAGGAAGCCCTGTGTCTGTCAGACAGGAAGTTCGAGAAGGGTGCAGGTAAACTAATGAAAAAACGACCAGCACAAAAAAGGCTGTGGCTTTAGGGTGAGTGATCCTCCCCAGTGACAGCAGCAAACTTGTCCTGCCTCGGATTTGCATGGACAAGAAATACTAGGGGAACACTTGCTGAGAAGAGTTACGGAGGCTTCCTGCATCTTTAATGCGGATAGTGCAGTTCCCTTCTCATCGCTGACCCCAAGCCACTGATGGGAGGCAGGGGTCATTCTGGCTAACAGACGTAGTGGAAGGTCCACGGTGGCAGGAGCAAAGAGGCTGGGCATCATCTGCTGGACAACGTCAGGTGGACAACAGCTCCAAGACACTTTGCCAACTGACACTGGCAAACTGAGAGTTGATAGACTTCAAGGTCCTCCTCCAGTGACACACCTCTTTCCGCAAAGCTCGGGCTCCAAAACTGCTGCCAGCAGGGTACCTAGCATTCATAACACCGAGTTTGTGGGGGACACCTAGTGCAAACCATCACAGGGGTCTATACTAGGTGCCAGGCACTCCGATGGGCATTTTGACATGCCTGATCTCATCTAATGTATTTTATTATGGGAAAAGAGAATATTTGCACCACCATGCCTTTAATCCCAGGACGCAGGAGGTAAGAGGATCACCATGAGTTCGAGGCCACCCTCAGAATATATAGTGAGTTACAGGTCAGTCTGAACTAGAGTGTCACCCAACTTCAAAAAACAAAACAAAAAAAAAAAAAAAAGACAAGAAAAGAAAGGAAAAGTAAACATTTGCCTGAAGTATGTAGTACCAGAAGTTGTTACATTCTAACTTCTTGGTAAGTATTTCAGCATACATGTGTATGTGTAGAATATATATATACACTATATATTTATATATATTAATATATATTATATATATATATATATTTATATATATATATATATGCCATATATATATGGCATATATTTCAAATTTATGAAGTAGTACCAGTTTGTGTTCTACACTAAGTTCCAATACCAGGCTTATTTGGGGTTAATTATGATCAATATTAGAATATTACTGGTTCTAATGAGCATGAATAGGGTTTTGGGGAAAGATGGGTCCTCACATACCTGATGGTTGCAGGGCACTTGAGCATATGATGGGGTGGTTTTCAAGCTGGCAGTGCAAACTTACCTGCAAATATGGCACTATATCTCTGTTTCCAATTGTCTCTACAGGCACTAAAATTCAAAATATTAGTCAAAAATAAGAAAATAGGGACCCTCATGGAAACGCGTGCAAGGAAAGGTTCTGATAAGCACGGCCTTGTGGGTGAGTGGGAGGAAGAGGTACTGGAAGCAGAAGAGGAGGAAGAGGAATGGAAAGAACCAGAATCGCGTGACAGCTTTCTGTTGAAAATCAAGCAGGAAAAGGATACAGAGACCCAAAAGTCACTGGGAATAGTGCTTTTCAGGAAAAAGGTGAGGTCATCTTTGGTAGAAATCTTACAAGTGGTCCAATTATTTTTCTGATTTCTTTGTGGCAGAGAGTTGAAAACCTTCCTAAGAGGAGAAGTGTTTTTCCTCCTTTTGCAACAAGTCTCATAATTAAATTTTACTTTGAAAAAAGTTGGCAGTGAGTAAGAAAAGCTATCTCTCTTCCTGTCAGGATTCACTCAGATAGTTTCACTCCTAGTTGACAATATTACATGCTCTCACGTGCTCTGTGCAGAGTTCGAAAGAAACGGAGATCACATCACTTCTTGCTTTAGTGGAGACAGAAACAATGACTTTCCATATATACACATGGTATGTATCTGTGCATTGGTGTGTTAAAAGGAGACACGTTAACGTGAATGTGACAATGCAGCTGGTTTAAATAGTTGGAAATTAACTGGTCTATGGGTGAAAGGTTCAGGGAAAGGAATTCTAGTTCATGTTGTGTCTCAAGAACGGTACACAGGGACTTTCTCCAGTCTTTGCCCCCACTTTCTTCATGTGGGGCAAAGCTGGTGCAAAAATTTAGCTTTATGCCCTCTCAGTATGACATCCTTATCTGTCTCTTAAGAAAGCACAGGGATGTTTTATATACCTAGTATCTGGTTAGGTGTGCAGCTCTGGATCCATTACTGATGCAGAGATTATGATCAGCTCTGATGAACCAGTTTGATTCTTTTTATTTTATTAGTTTTAAAAATTATTGTTGCTTTGAGGCAGGTTCTCACTCTTGAGTAGGCTGACCTGAAACTCACTTTATCCTAGACTGGACTTCAACTCCCACAATCCTTTTGCTTCAACAGCTTGAGTGCTGGGATTAAAGGCCCGACCACCATACCCACCCTGCCTCACTAGTGATTCTAATTTGAACACATTGGTGTGGTATTTGTCTAGGAATGTATCCATTTTGTCTAGATTTTGCACTTATTTGGAGTATAAGTCTTCACAATATTCCCTAATAATCCTTTGGATGTCATTGGAATCTGTTGTAATGTCCCTGTTTTCATCCATAATTTTATTCATTTGGGTCTTCTCTCTCTCTTTCTTTCTTTCTTTGGTTCTTTTGGTTAGGGGTTTGCCAATCTTGTTTAGTTTTTCTTTTTTTTTCCAAAGAATTAGCTTTCCCTTTGGTTCATTTTGTGTATAATTCTGTATTTCATTAACTTCTGCTCTTGTCTTTATTACTTCCTGCCATCTACTTCCTTTGAGCCAGAGATCATTACATTACATGAAGTAAGCACACCGGGAGATACACACCTTGCATTTTCTTTTTCATATGGGAATCGAGAGTTAAGTACATTTCCGTACCTGTGTATCTCTGTAGAGAATGTAAGTTGGAAGAGGCCTGAGTGGGGAGGGCATCATCCACGGTAATGGACTGCACGGCATGAAAGCTGAAGAGAGGAGAGACGAGCTGGCTGGAGGGAGCGGTCCAGCAAACGTTGGGGAGGGACAGGGAAGGGCGGGGAAGAGGGAGCAGTTCAAGGAGAAAGGGCAGGGCTGGAGAGATGGCTTAGCGGTTCAGCGCTTGCCTGTGAAGCCTAAGGACCCCGGTTCGAGGCTCGGTTCCCCAGGTCCCACGTTAGCCAGATGCACAAGGGGGCGCACGCGTCTGGAGTTCGTTTGCAGAGGCTGGAAGCCCTGGCGCGCCCATCCTCTCTCTGTCCCTCTATCTGTCTTTCTCTCTGTGTCTGTCGCTCTCAAATAAATAAATAAAAAATGAACAAAAAAAATATTTAAAAAAAAAAGAAAGGGCAGTGATGTGTATGTATGCTGTAAGGAAACCTATTGCTTTGGGCAATCACTTAACTTATTTATTATTAACTAAAAGAAATCCATGGGACATACATTAGCCAAGGTTGCTTTCCTGGTCCTCCTCAAGGCCGGAGCTTAGTGAAGTGCGGAGCAGGAGATGTGGCGATGCGGAAGACCGAAAGCTTACATCAGAGAAGTTATTCTGCAGTGTTGGATCAAGCTGGAAATATGGCTAAAATTCATAAACTTGCAAGATTTGTTAACATAAGCTAACATCTTTTGCAAAAATAAATAGCAATTGTTCTCAATATTTATATTAATAGGGATTTTAAACTTATATAAGGTAGCTCATATTGTCATTAAGTATAGTCATCAAAGATGGTTACATTGACTTAATCTTATTTTGATAAGCTTATGAAAAGAATTTAAATGAACATTTAAAAGCATATTTTCTTTAGTAGAAAAAGAAATTTTCCAGTGATTAGTGTAAAAATGTGAAATTATTGCATTTTATTTTTAGACCAGGAAGTTAAAAATAGCTATGGCTCTATCTGACCTTGTCATTTACACGAAGGCTGAAAAATTCAGAAATTTTCAGCACTCAAGACTGTATCAGCAATTTAATGAGAATAACTCTATCGGGGAGTCACAAGCCCGAAAACTTTCCAAAATGAGAGGTAAATTCTTATGATTCAAACTGACCAAGTGTTGAAGTCAGCTCAGTTCCCTGCTAAGGTGTTGACCTGGGTCACTGATATTTGTGAAATGTATTGTTCTCATAACATTTCAATGTCTTTAACACAATTTAGCAAGGGGTTGTGGGTTGCAAGGAACATGGTCTTACTTCGTGGAACTTTCGTGTTACTTGCCTTCTCTGCAGTCACAGCAAGTCGACTGAGAATGTCCAGTGTCTACGCTCCTTTGGGTGGGCGGTGATGGGCAGTTTCTACTGAAGAGCAGTGAGTGACCGGGTGCATAGGCAGGCTGAACATGGCAGCCTCCCAGGGTCAGATGTAATTATGAGGAGACTGCTGCCTGGGGGCATGCATGTTCCCAAGGGCTGCAGCTGACAGCAAGACAAAGGGCAGGGCTGAGGCAGGAAGGAGTGAGTGGGAAGCTGAAGGTCAGTGAGGATGGAGACAGGGCTGACTTTTGGATCCAACAGGCATTGAAGAGGTAGAGTTAAGTAGACTTGGAGGCTCTATATGTAAGAAGTAGGTGGGATACAGAGGGCAGGATTGGCACCCCACTGGGCTGCCTGCTGGCTTGGCAGAGTGCGTGGCCAACACACCCCTTCAGAGCCAACACTTGCCCCTGCAACATCTAGCTGCCCTCTGACGCTGAATCCAATGGGTCTCTTCTGCTTGGTAATGCCTCTGAGATGAAATGAGACCGAGGAAAGAGAATGGGAAGTAGACCCTTCCATCTGCTTTTCATAGAGTAGGGAATATCCCAGACTGAAAAGAATGTATCAGTAACAGGTCATTCTCAAAATGCTTTTATAAAATGCCAACAGTCTACCATCATGTACAGAAACAATACTACAGGAAAACCAGTACCAGAACTGAGCGAGGATGCTGTTGGGAAGGGCAGACAGCCTTGTTGGTTAACCTCGCTGCGGAAACCACTGACACCCCAATGGTTTTCCACAATCCTGTAGCCCACACTCTTAAACTGCTTATTAGGAAAGACCGTGGGCATTTCTATGACCTTTAAAAAGAACAAAAACCAAAATAAATCAGTTCAGTAGGTCTAGATGACAGGTAAGATAATAGAATAAGGCAGAGTTAGTTGTGTCAAGAGGAATGAAATGGCATGGGGTAGAACAGAGGCGTGAAACGGCGAGATGCTCGCATGAGCGTGTGCTTGTGCGTTTGTTGTGTTTCTTACTGTAAGGTAAATCTGCTTGACTAACTTGTCTCTATTCCCCAAAATACTGGGTAACTTTTGTGGCTCTATGAGAACAAGACTTCCGGCATAGCAAGAGTAGTTACGGGTCTCTCAACTTCAGGATATGAAAGACATGCAAACATAGGTAGAGATAAGGAGACATAAAAAACGAACACCACCAGCTTTGGAGAGAGCATTCGCCTCGTGCTGAAAGTTGAGAATACTAAATGGCTACACTGGCAAACGTTTAACTGCAAAGACACCTAGCAGGCTTACGACCACACAATATACACCAATAAAGTAATGTGGCTGATGGAGAGGTAATGATCCTCCCATCCTAATTTACAGAGAATTACAGTTTCTAAGAGAATAAACAACATGATTTGAAAATTAGCATATAGATAGAAAAGAATGGAAGGAATATATATATATGTATATACACACACATATTCATCAGTGACTCTTAATTGATTAGATTAAATGCAATTTTATTTTTCATTTCCTCATATTTTTATTTATTTATTTATTTATTTTTTATTAGAGTCAGAGAGAGAGGGAAAGAGAGAGAGAGAATGGGCATGCCAGGGCTTCCAGCCACTGAAAACGAACTCCAGACTCGTGTGTCCCCTTGTGTGTATCTGGCTAACATGGTTCCTGGGGAATTGAACCTGGGTCCTTTGGCTTTACAGGCAAGCACCTTAACCACTAAGACATCCCTCTAGCCCAAAGCTAAGCCATCCCTCAAGTCTGACATCCTCATATTTCTAAACTGAACATGAAGTACATTTGTAATAGCAAATCATATTTAAGTGTTCAAGGTAACTCTATAAATCACAAAAATCACATTTTGTTACAGAACTATGCTAGCTACTTTTCTCATTGCTGTGAACACATGTTTTACAAGAAGCAAGTTAAGAGAGGAAGGATTTATTCAGGCTTGTAGTTTCAGAAGACAAAGTTCACGGCCAGGAAGGCCTGGTGGCATATGACTTCATTGTGGCCAGAGCATGTGGAAGTGACTTGCTGACATTTCTGGATCAGGAAGCAGGAACGATGGATGCTGGAGTCTAGCTGGGTTTCTCTTTCTTCCTTTTTTATTGAGTCTAACACCCCAGCTCCAGGGGCAGTGCTATCCACGTCCGGGGTGTCTGTCTTCAGTCAACTGTCTCTGGAAACATAGCCTCAGACACACCCAACAGTGTTCTCCAGCAACGCGCTGCAGTCTCTTAATATAATTAAGTTGACAACCAAAATGACTCATCACAGGGACTATTGGCACTGTCCAGGAGGATATTACTTCATTGACAGGAAGCACTGGAGCCCAGAGCATATGCTTTGTGCCCAAGGACCAACTTTGTTTTAGGACTGGAGGAGAGAACATGATCACCTGTGCCTATTTATACATGAGTGATTTCAAAATAATTCTCTCAAGGAGCATGCACTCTTTAAAAAGTTGATGTACTTAGCAGTAATTTTTAAATCGACAATGCTTCTTAAAGGATATTATTTAGGAAGCTGTGGGGAGATGGCTCAGCAATTAAAGTGAACTTGTTTCTCAAACCTACCAATCCAAGAAACACATACGTGCACACGCGCGCGCACACACACACACACACACACATTTTTCCCATGATGGGACACAGTATTATCAGCAGTGGTTGTGGGAACAGGTTATGCCTAGTGAAAGAAGAAACATAAGATCTGTGTTTAAAAATCTAAGAGAAGCATGCAGAAACATACAGAACACATATAGAGCATACACGTGTATGTTTGTGTGCACATATATGTATATATATGCGTATATACATATACACATAGATATAGTACAAGTATGTAGGTGTCTCAGTCAGGAGAAAGCAGAGATAAAAGCAGCGGGAGGCAGTGAGACTTTCAGAGGAGGATTATAACAAAGGTTGGATGAATTTGGAAGGAAGGTACTGGGGTATGGAACTGGGAACTGAAGAAGACAACTTGAGGAGCCCTTTGATCCTACAAACCTGTAGCATTTTCAGTCAATTAATTTAACTAGAATTCTGTAGTTTCATGTGATTTACATGTGAATCCATCTTTATGCAGAAAACAAAGTTAAAAAATCAGTAAAAATACTACTCTTGTTTTTAAAAAATGAACATAAGTTATTTTGAAATTTTATATATTCTCATATTAAAGTGGAAGTAACTTTGATGTGCAAAAATGAAGGTGACATATACTATGAACATACGTTTATAAAATTCATTCTTTTATGCATTACAAATTTATTTCCAAGGTGATATAGATCAGTGTTATTGATACAACTGTAGAATTATCCAATGCATAAGGAATATAGAGAAGTTGTTGCTTATCATTCATTACAAATCTTTCACAGTGTTCTATTTTATATTTTTTAGTTCATGAGTTTCTCTTTCACACCAAGAAGTTCATTACCAGAGTATATCCCAAAATGACAAGAGCAGACTCTTCCAATTTTAATCCTCAAGAATTTTGGAATCTAGGCTGTCAAATGGGTATGTTATATGGGATCATGCATTATTCGCAAAAGTAAGTTGAAATGAGTTAACTGTATGAATTAATGGAAAACGCATTGTCTTCCTATAAAGAGCTTTTGGCACTGAGGATGGAAGGCCAGATATTAATGGTAAATCACTGGTCTCAAAAATTGAAGTTTTTCCTGCACATATTGGAGAAGGTCAGTAGAGGTGTGGAGATAGGGACCAGGAGGCTAAATTCAGTCATCTCATGGCTATTACAAGATTCCAGGCCTGAGAAGAGGGGCAGAGGGCTGTGAGGGAAGTGGGGGCCTGGGGAAGACAGCTAGGTACATAGGGGCTATTTACCACTCTTTATTGAGGAGCTTCCATATTTCAATGATGAGAGCTCTGCTTGTTTCTGCCTTTTTCTTTAAGTGACAAATTTATCTCTTGGACCTGGACATTTGTCATATAGTTGAGGTCTTCTTGGCCTGTATTTAAATATTTTCTTGCCTTTGAAATTCATTGACTGGTACCTGGTGCATACATTGCTTTGCTGTAACCTATACTGCGTGCCATTTTGGATTTCCTTTTCCAACACTGTGAAGTAACCTGGTGTGTTAGTGCAAGCCTATCATCCCGGCCCTCAAGAGGTGGAGTTACATAGTGAGTTTGAAGTTACCCTGGGCTACATGAGACTATCTTAAAAATACAAACAAAAATAACAGCAATAACCAAACATACATAGAAACTTAATTTATTAATTCAATGCTACAACTCACAAATCCATGTAAATGTAGACATGGAAGGAAGACATGGTTAAAAGCCATGAATTCAAAGGCTAAAATATTCATTGATCATGTAGAGATAGGTTCTCAGTGATTAGGTTTCAGCTAGTCATTGAACTGACTTTTAAAAAGTATCCTCTTTATTTTCTGACAATCTCAAAATATTCCTTTCTCACAGTGGCCTTAAATTTCCAGACCCCTGGACTGCCCATGGACTTGCAAAATGGCAAATTTTTGGATAATGGTGGTGCTGGATATATTTTGAAGCCATACTTCCTAAGAGACATGGCATCAAACTATAACCCAAGTGAAACATCAGCAGACAGCCTTCCTGTCACACTTTCAATAAGGGTAAGATTAATGATGTGTTCTTTCATTTTTCTGGTTATTATCAACTAGACAGTGTATGTTAATATTTTGAATTCCATTGGGTTTCTTTAATACCTTTTAAATTTCTATTAATCTTTCCAGGTTTGATAAGTGAGTGGTATCTTAGCATCTTTTTGCATCTGTAAAATGCCTTTCTATTGCATTTTCACATGAATGATTTCCTGCCTGTGAGTACAAATATTGAGGCTAAAACCTTTTTCTCTGTAAGATCTATTCATATTTTTCTCTGAGTCTCACCATTTAATGTGGGTGTAGGGAGGTCTGAGTTCAGCCCACTGATGACCTTGTGGGCAAGCTGTTTTTTGTTCTTTAACTTTAAAGAATTTTACAAGGAAATTCTAGGATCTATTTTCCCTTCATTAATCTCTTATGCTTTTGTAGTTTAAGATTCCCCCTTATGTCTCTGAACTTTGATTGCATATAAAGAAAAGATGTGCATTCACTTTTCTTCCATATATGCCGTCCATGTCAATTTGAGTTTAGAATTTTCCCTTTTCTGCCATTTTTTGGTATAGCTCTTAACATTTGTTCTTTACATTGATGGTTCCAAAATCTGTATTTGATCTTATTCTTCATTACTTTAATGGAGTTGTGAAGCTTTTCTCTGCCATTTTCGGTCCCTCCAATTGCTAGTTACCTCGTGCTTCTTTTGCATTTCTGTCTGTGTTCCCAGCAGTGCCTTTTCACCTCACTCCTGCCTTGTGAGTTCATCTTTCAGTTTCTACTTCATTGCATCATCTCAGTGAGAGCCAAAGCAGCTGTGACCGTTCAAGACCTCATTCTTTCTCTAGAACTTCAGGATTTCTTTACTTCTTATTCAGTTAAAGTAGTTTTATTATTTATTTGAGTGAATGAGAAAGAGGGTGGGAGAGTGGAGAGAGAGAGAGAGAGAGAAAGAGAGAGAGAGAGAGAGAGAGAGAGAGAGAGAGAGAGAGAGAGAGGACACACACTACGGCTTCTTGGCTTTTTGTGGATACTGGGGAGTTGAACTGGGGCTAGCAGGTTTTGTAAGGAAGCGCTTTCAATTGTTGAGCCATCTCGCCAGCCATTATTTACTTTTTAAAATGTCACCATATCTTTTGAAACACTCTAGTTGATTTTTTTCCCTCTAGACTGTAATTGTAGGATTTGTTTGCCATCAGATTGGGTAGATATAGTCTCCTTGGTGACTCTATCTAACCACTTGTTCCTACAACCACACAAACCACCTCAGATGCTCTTCTGGAATTTGGACCAGGGCTCTTAGCGCCACTTCGTGCCACAGTATATCTGCTTAGGACGTTAGAGAGACGGTCTCTGGGGCTCTGCTGCTCTTTACCTGATCCTTGCTACCTGGCTGCAGCGCGTGGAACTCCGGAATCCACAGAGCATGTGTCTCCTGGTGGCAAGTCAGCATTCCCTAAGATTGGGAAGCCTACCTTCACCTTCTTCAGGCCCTCACCACTTAGTCCCCGGTAGGAATAGGAGGTTTTCTGAGCAGCCTTCCAGACATGAACATGGAAAACAGAGAGCAGGAAAGATGCGCAGGTGGAAAGGGTCCAGGCTGCGGCAGGAAAACGTGCAGCCAAGGCCAGGGCTGTCTTTGCTCCAGGTTGCCAAGGATCCAGTGACGTTACACCCATTAAAATGTATTTTGCTAGTTGGCACATTCTGGGATTTGGTGAAGTTTATTGACCACTGAGCTTCTTTCATAAGGTAATTATAGTTTTGGCATCCTATCTGTAGTTTTTGGCAAGTGTGCTTGCCTGTGTGCACGCACTGCTTGTATTTGTGTGTGTAGAGTATGTATGACGTGACGTGTGTGTGTGTGTGTGTGTGTGTGTGTGCATGCTCTGTGCTATGCATGTATGTTTGCACATGTGACAGCTCTGTGCACAAACATGCAAAATACCAGTTGTCTTCCTCTTTTCGTTAATTGGCTTATCTTTCACTCAACCCAGAGCTGTCATTTTATATTTATTTATTTTAAAATAATTTTACTTTTATGTATTTATTTGAGAGAGAAAGAGGGGGGAGAGAGAGAGAGAGAGAATAGTTGTGTGTGCCAGGGTCTCCAGCCACTGCAGACGAGCTCCAGACACATGCACCACCTTGTGCCTCTGGCTTTTGTGATTCTTGAGGAATCGATCTGGGGTCCTTTGGTTTTGCAGACCAGTGTCTTCACTGCTAAGCCATCTCTCCAGCCCTAGAGCCGCCATTCTCACCATGTTCTTTGGAGTCAGCCAGCTCTAGAGATTCTCTAGTCTCCATCTCCTGCAAAACGGGTGCGTGACCATGCCCAGCTATTTATGTGGGCATTTGGGGGATGGAATCTGGGTGTACCCAGACCCGCGTGCTTGTGCACCAGTACTTTTCACCACCAAGCCATCTCCCTAGCTCTTTTATTTTTTTGTTTATTTTTATTTCTTTATTTGAGAGCGACAGAAAGAGTCAGATAGAGAGACAATGAATGGGCGCGCCAGAGCCTCCAGCCACTGAAAACGAACTCCAGACGCGTGCGCCCCTTTGTGCATCTGGCTAATGTGGGTCCTGGGGAATCAAGCCTCGAACCGGGGTCCTTAGGCTTCACAGGCAAGCGCTTAACCGCTAAGTCATCTCTCCAGCCCCCAGCACTTTAAAAATAGTCGATTTAGAGATAAGAGGTGAAGTAGCGTCAGTAAGATTCCTTCCAGACACACTCACCTCCCTCTGTGCTCCTGAGGCTGTACCCGCTCTTTCCTACTCCCATCTATCAGGGGACTCCGCCTTACCCTCAGTGATGCGCTCCTCTTTCCCCACTTCTTCCTCAAATATTCACAGCACCTAAAGCGTTCACCTCACCCTTATTCTGAACTAGACATGCCCTTGGGGTTCTCCTATGGCACATGCCTGGGTTAACCACCGACAATGCTCAAATCTTGAGTCTGACCTCAGCTTTTGACACCGAGGCTTGTTTTAAATAATTGACTCCATATCCATGACTCTTTAAATGAGCATTCCGTCAAGCTTATGCAGTTAAAACCTGGACGTCCCTTCCTAGTCAGCCTACCTTTTACATATGACGTTGCTACGTTAACGAAGGGTGCCACTCTCCTCAGCTCAGTCTGGGAGCCCGGAGCCATCCTGGTGTTTACGCAGCTCCCTCGCTCCCCGTGCCATTCGTTTTGAAATTCTGCTGATTCCAGTCCTCCATGCCTTCCTTGTCCATTCTCTCATTTGAACTCGGCCACTGTTCTAGCTCAGGAATTAACAACCCATCACCAGGTCTCGTTGGGCTTGCTAAGGGATGTCAGGTCTAACTATTCTTTCTCAACTTGCCCAGAGACAACTTGTTACAATGCTAATTTTATGAGTACTGATTTCTCTCTACTGGTTACATCCCCAGTAAGACATTGGCTTATGTCTCTATCCATCACGCCTCACTGCTTTTAGCCAGAACCTTTTTCTATAGCCATACAGAATTACAGTCCTTCTCTGATCATGATACGCTCCATGCCTTGTATAACCTCCCTTTTCACTGTCTTTTTCTTCATCCACTCATTTGCTTGTTGAATCATGACTCATTTTTTTAAGACTTAAAAAAAAATCACTTCTTTCTAGAAGCTTTCTTTTTTAATTTTTATTTTTTAAAATTTTTCTTTATTTATGAGATAGAGAGAGAGAAATGGGCATGCCAGGGCATCCAACTACTGCAAATAAACCCCAGACGTGTGCGCCACCTTGTGCATCTGGCTTATGTGGGTTCCTGGGGAATTGAACCTGGGCCCCTTGACTTTGCAGGCAAGCACCACAACTGCTAAGCCATCTCTCCAGCCCTGGAAGCTTTCTTTACACTGCTCTTCTTTTGGGTCTTAGAGTTGTCCTGTCTTTGCATTACATCCTATGTCCATTCATGTTATGGCATTTCTCACACTCTGTTATGATCATTTATTTACCTATTACTTATTCTTACATCCCAGTCATCTGAGGAATTTTTTTTTTGTTTTTTTTTTTTTTGTTTTTTCGAGGTAAGGTCTCACTCTAGCCCAGGCTGACCTGGAATTCACTATGGAGTCTCAGGGTGGCCTTGAACTCATGGCGATCCTCCTACCTCTGCCTCCTGAGTGCTGGGATTAAAGGCGTGCACCACCACGCCCAGCGATCTGAGGATTCTTTAAGGACAAAAAAAAAATGTTTGTTTGAGCCTATTTACAGAGTCTGACATACACTATAAGCTCAAGCACATGGAAGTTAAGTGAGTGATGGGTGTCTGTTTCGTGCTGAGAATAGAACGGGGGCATGTGTGCTCTCTTGTTGGAAAGGAAGGCTGAGGCGGCTCCTGAGCACAGCGCTTGCCAATGCCCGTGTTTGTTTCTGAGGAGTCTTGTGGAGAGGTGTTAACTGGCTAAGATTTCAATTGCAGGATTAATGAATTTTCTAGACAGCTACTACCATGGCCACATGATTGATTATTCTAAGGAAACTTATGTTTATTTTAGGACTTAGATCATGGAGAGTGTGACTTGGGAATCAGAGGACTGTGTTTTAGTGTAAGCTTTTTTCATGTCCCCCATGAAAGCTATCAACCTCCAGTTTTTCCTGTTACCTGCAAACTAAGAGCATTACTCTAGTTCTGTTACTTTCAGGCCTACAGAAACCATGGGATCATTGTCGACGTTAAAGACATCAGGCTTAGGCCAGTGGATGGAAGTGTAACTGCGTGGTACCACGTCCTTTCCTGCCACACAGGCCTATGGCAGCTTTGTAAATTAGAGTTGATAAATTATTTGACTGTGACTCCCCAAATTATCTTTCAATTTCACAGTGAATTATGTCTTATATAAATTCGGCTTTGGGGACTGGAAAGGTGGCCTAGTAGTTAGGGTACTTGACTATAAAGCCTAATGACCTGGGCTCAATTCCCCAGTACCCACTTAAAGCCATATGCACAAACTGGCACATGCATCTGTAGTTTGTTTATAGTGGCTGGAGAGCCTAATTTGCTCATTTATTCCCCCTTCTCTTTTTTCTTTAAAAAAATATATATATAGTTATATGTATATATAATATATATATAAAATTTTGTAGTTATATATATATTTTTAAATTTTTTGTTTATTTTTATTTATTTGAGAGTGACAGACAAAGAGGAGGAGAGAGAGAATGAGAGAGAGAGATAGAGAGAGAGAAAATGGGCGCGCCAAGTCCTCCAGCCATTGCAAATGAACTCCAGGTGCGTGTGCCCCCATCTGGCTAACATGGGCCCTGGGGAATCGAGCCTCAGACTGGGGTCCTTAAGCTTCACAGGCAAGTGCTTAACCACTAAGCCATCTCTCCAGCCCTAGTTTGTATTTTTTAAATTTTGGTATATGATACACCAAAGCTGAGCTATTTATGTTTTGGTAAAGCTCTATAGTTAGCAGAGTTGATAGTTATCTTGTGTTTACCAATGTTTGGCAACAGTGTAGTATATATCAATAACTAATATCCTTCCTAAATATGCCAATGTCTAAGACTGCTCATTGCCTGATGCCCATTGGATATGGATTCCCATAATGTATAGGGTTATAAGAGGAAAAATGAGAGGAAAAATTAGTAGATTTTCTTTTCTTTATTCTTCAATTTTTAATCCCACTTTCTTCTTTTGTCTTTCCCTTAAACGTAATTACTTACATAGAAGTATAATCATCTTCAGAGATTATAATACTCCAATTTTTATAACTGTAATTTTATCACATAACAATGACTTCTTACGTTAGAGATACCTCAAATATTTTGTGTTAATTTTGTCCTAAAATTTAAACATTTTTTGCTTCCATAAATAGCCTAAATAAAAATATAATTAGTGACTTTGTTAAGCTTTTTTTTTCGTTTTTGGCTTCTTGAAGTAGGGTGTCATTCTAGCCCAGGCTCTCTTGGAATTCACTATGTAGTTTCAGGGTGGCCTTGAACTCTTGACCCTCCTATCTGTGCCTCTGAAGTGCTGGGATTAAAGGTATGTGCCACCATGCCTGGCTTGTTAAGCATGTTTTTAATGCTCAGTCCTTTACATATATATAATTGATTTTTATCACACTCAGGTCACTTATCACGATAGTATTGACAAAGATGAAAAAATGCCAAATTTCATAAATTAGCAAAACCTAAATTCTTTCAGAGATACTATGATAAAAACTATATGATGTAATTTTTTAAAATTTTTGAGAATACTCATATTTCTCTGAATTTTTTGGTATATGAAATAAGAATATAAGGACAGTGGTGTTAGAGTAAATCCAGCCTACATTATAGTTAAAAAAAGGTCATCATAACAAATACTTTTTAAATTAGAAGTAAAGGCTAAGAAGTCATAAGCTTATGGACATTGTAGGCTTGAAACACATTTAGAGACCGAACATTTAAGTCATATTCTTGGTGTTTGTCTCCTTGAAGGTGAAAAAAAAGGTTTTAATTTTAAAAATTGTATGATTTGTCAGTTTTTTTTTGTAGGAACTGACTTAAAGCCCATCAAGTTTCCGGAATATGTCTTTTGATTTTGAAGTCATGGGTAGGTACAGCTTAGCGTCCGACTAAGTACTCTTGCTCTGTGTTTGCGCAGCTCATCAGTGGAATCCAGTTGCCTGTTAACACATCGCCCAGTAGAGCAGACACACTGGTGATCATCGAAGTTTATGGCGTCCCAAACGATCACACAAAACAGCAGACTCGTGTCATCAAAAGAAACGGTGAGCTCCTCACATAGCTTAGTGAACTTCTTCCTGGATTCTTCTCACATTAAATAGTTTTTATGTGTATTAATTATTCAGAAAGCAAAAGTTTTGCATGGTGTTCAAGATTTTTCAAATGTCTGCAGCAAACACAATTTGGTAAAGATGATAATGACAGATGTAGATGTATTTTCAAATGACAGATGCAAACATTTACCTGACCTACAAAATTATTAGTTTTCTTTTTAACTTCCTTTGCAGTTTTGACAGCTGCAGTTCTCTTTAGCTTCTGTGTTGGAGGAAAATCTCTTGATTGTTCAGCATTTTGACCTTAGTGTTTGAGTTGTTTAGATGGAAACTCTGTGGCTTCTCTCTCCAATTTAGGGAAAATAGAAATGGGATGTTACAATATTTAGATACATCTAATCTGGGTATGGTGGCGCACACTTTTAATCCCAGCACTTGGAAGGCAGAGGTAGGAGGATCACTGTTAGTTCACGGCCACCCTGAGACTACACAGTGAACTCCAGGCAGCCTGGCCTAGAGCAAGACCCTGCTTTGAAAAACAAAAACAAAAGAAAATAATAAAAATAATTGAAAAACAATATTTAGATACATTATTCAGTCATTTTTGCTATGTGGGAGGTACTGGATTGCAAGAAGTGATTTTAGTAAGATTTTTAGCATCCCAGCATCTGGAGACATTTGATGTACTGCATTCTCATTTCTTCTGCAAGAGTGAAACCACTAAGGCAGTATAGAAGAGGATTAAGCTCCTGGAGTCAACTCCCAGTCAGGATCACCTTGGAGGAGACTTTGGACCGGAGCCTCGAGTGTGAAATCCTTCTTGGATGGATATTCCCACAGTGGATTCATTTCAGAGTCTTGAAATATGCTTCAGACTAAATTGCGCTGGCAGACCAGCCATTCATATTTTGCATGATAATTTCTAACTCTGTCCACAGTCTGTTTCTTTTACGTCTCCAAACACTTCCCCAGCATGGTCTCTAGTGCAAAAAGGATGGAATAAAAACAGATTCAGAACACTGGCGCTACAGCTTTCCATACATGGGATCCAGGATATTGGTGCTAATTTGCCGGCTCATTTGGCATGCTTTAAAGGTGAAGTCACATTAAAATGCCAGTTAGAGTACCTGAATTTGTCTCCTTCCAACCCAAGTCATCATGACAAAGTATATTGAACTTTAATATTTTCAAAGTGGCCCTTACAATGGCCTGTTCTAGGGTCTTAGTGATGTGTCTGAGTTTAATGGGAGGACCTCTGAGGAAATTCAATTTAGTTGGTAAAATTTGGGCTCCTGCTTTGCTAGAAGCTGGATGCTCTTATAAACATCAGAAGACTTAAAATCTGTTTATTAAATGTACTGTTATAGATGTTCTAGTTAACTCTATTATAGATAATTTGTGGTTTAGTATGCAAAGTGATGGGCAAGGTGAATGATTATGATGGAGAAGTAGCAGTGCTTCAGGAGAATATAAACACTTGTGTGGAAGGGGCTCTTGGGGAATGTGTAGACTTTTTTTTTTTTTGTGCCACAGATTGGGGACAAGAACATTAAGGGGAAAAAGGACAATATAAATCTAAACATGAAGGCACAGGTAAAAGGTACTAGGGAAAAGCCAAAGAGCTCAAGGTGAGTGGAATATATGGTGTTTAAGAAAGATTAGTAAAAGATCAAGTGGTAATGCTATCTTGGAGGTCGTCAAGGAAAACTATGTCATGTTGAGCTCTCAGGGATCTCTCTGCAGAAAATGGATACAGTTAAGACTTCTTAAGAGGAATATAGTGCAGAACCTTTGAAAGATTGTTTTTTTCAGATAAGACAGGAAGGTATGAGAGAGCTATAAGAAATACAGAGCGGTCAGGGCATGATTTCAATGGTCATGTGATGTAGGAGTCCAGTTGTACAGAAGACAGTGCCATCCAGAAAAGAATGAGAGACACTGGACAGGAGTAAACATCAACGGAGGTAGGCGCGAGGGGTGTGACCCTTGCAGGGTAATGATAGTGACATCAGAGATAGAAGTGTCTGAGACAGAAAGGGTCATATTCAGATGAAGCGTAGTTAATTCTTCAGTTCTGATTGTGTCTTGAAAACTACATCAATCATGATCAAATTTCATATCCTGGATCACTTTTTTTAACTTCAAAAACTAAGTTAAGATTCTCACCTATGGTACACAACTGTGCAAAATTAAATGTGAATGAGAGAGATGGATAGACACAGAGAAATATGTAGAGATCTGGAGATCCGGAGGAAGGAATGGGATACAAAGGATGTGTATGACGACGTAATGTTAGAGGAGGTCAGTTAAATCAGTACGAGAATTGTCCACAGGTGTTCTGCAGTGTCCGTACAACCTTGTCTCAGAGTCTGTTACTAATGTCTGCATATTAATCTCTTCTGAGGCCAAAGCCATTAATTCAGCATGAGTCAATCAATTCACTGTTTGCATGGGTGTAAACCACCCCTTGGGCTTTCGTGATGAAGGTACCCTTGTAAGGGCAAGGGGCACTGTGCAAACCAGAGATGTTAGTACAATTAGTCACATCTCCTTAAACACTCCTAAAAGAACAAAACTGTTGACATAACACGGGCAGTTTTGCCTTTGTGCCTGGATGTATGCTACTTGTCGCTGAGTCTAAGAAAAACATGTCTTTGATCTGGATGTGAGCATCTTGATCTCATTAAATTATGATCTAGGTTTTGGATGACTTGGGTCATATGTTGAAACAATCTAGATTTCTTGCTGGGGTGATGTTGGTTGCTTGGAAAGATTTATTTTACTAGAACACTAAATTATTCATCAGCCTTGGGCTTTGGAATAATCACTCGTAAAAAGAAAGATGAAGAGCTCACTGATAGGGCTGGAGAAAATGTTGCATAAATAATGTAAATAAAATAACCTTGGAGCACTCATCTACTTTTCAGTCCCATAAGCATGGAAAGCTTCCCGTAATATGATCTGGAATAGAAAACTAAAGCTACTTCCTCTTCCTCATGTCTCCCTTTCTTTGCGAAGGAAACTTCAGTCATATTTCAGAATGATTCAGAGTTTCTACTTTGACTTGGGGTGGCCCTGCCTAAATCTCTGCCTGAGCATTTTGTGGCCCTCCTGTGAAACCCTGCTAAGTATGTTAGTGGGTTTTCTCACCTGTAAATGGAGACAGTACTAATCCTGAGGGGGCTGTGAGAACCAGAGAAGATTTAGGGAAAGCTTTTAGAACCTTGGCCTAGCAGTAGTAAACACCCAATGCTGTTATTGTTATGATAACTTATTCATCCCATTGTGTGCAGTAAATGTGTGAGTCTTGTAAGATTTGGGCTATTTGTTGTTACTAAAGCCTTAAAAGAAAGTTGGAGAGCCATTTTTATTTGTTTTTTCCCTAGAGAAAGTAGCTATAATGTTTCTGTGTCCATTCCTTTCTATTACAGCTTTTAGTCCCAAATGGAATGAAACATTCACATTCATTATTCAAGTGCCAGAACTGGCATTGATCCGTTTTGTTGTTGAAAATCAAGGTTTAATAGCAGGAAATGAATTTCTTGGGCAATACACTTTACCAGTTCTCTGCATGAACAAAGGTAATTCTTTTAAAAGTAAGGTAATTGTATTAACATTTATCTATATATTGTCTTTATCAAAGGCACACTTCGGTTATACCAAATGTGGAAATACCTCCACCCACAAGAGTCAGATGTCTGAAAAATTACGTAGTCACACGTGTTTTCTTCTGTGGGATGGAAGACATGTTGCTCTGATGTGGAAGAGTGGAAGGGGTCTTGGGGATGTGGGCTTGCTGGGAGCGCTAGGCAAACAGTATGTGCCATTCTTCACATGGCTCCTGGGTCTGTTTCAGTGGAGGGTCCTCATGAACCACAAATGAAGGGCATGGATGAAAAAGAACAGGGACTCATTCTTCCTGCCTGAGCACAAGGCCCCAGGAGCTATACCCTTTCTCGAGGCCTTCTTGAGCTGCAAACAAGGTGCATGGTCACTTACCCAGGTGGTTTACTCTTGGCTACCAATGGCCTGTCTGAACATGCTTGCTTTCCTATTGCCAATTGAGGTGTGTGCCTGGAGAACAGGCCCTGTCTGGTGCAAAAGGATGGTGGCTAATCTTGGGTGCCACTGTCCTGGGGAGGAGAAGCCAGAGCTGTATGCTTATCATTGGCCACACAGCATCCTGGAAGCCAGAGCAGAAACTGTAACTATTTAATTTGCATGGAAAATTCACATACAAGGTTGGATTGCAATTCTACAGTTGTAGTTGTAGCCTTTTTTTTTTTTTTTTTCGAGGTAGGGTCTCAGTCTAGCTCAGGCTGACCTGGCATTTACAATGTAGTCTCAGGGTGGCCTCGAACTCATAGCATGGCGATCCTCCTACCTCTGCCTCCTGGCTGCTGGGGTTAAAGGCATGTGCCACAATGCCTGGCCGGTTTTTTAATTTTTTTTAAACACATAGTGGAATTGTCTTCTTTCTCAGGAGCACTGTTGAGGCCACCACTGATGAGTTTATTCTTATTTGTAATTAGACATTCTTCATTTTTACAGGTTACCGCCGTGTTCCTCTACTTTCCAAAACAGGTGAGAGCCTCGAACCCTCTTCTCTGTTTATTTATGTTTGGTACATCAGAGAATGACTAAACGGACCAGACACATCATTAACTGCACATCACAATAAAGCAATCGAAATGAATATCCATACCTATTCTTTTATTGCAACTGTAAAGCCAAATAACTACTTAATAAAATGGCAAAATGCAGCGCATTCACCTTCATGAAGAACAACCTTGGAAAAGAAGAGACGCTACGTGGCCCTGACTGGCATCTTCTAGCTCGGCTGCTCCTGCGCTTTAGCCATCAAGGTTGCTTTTGGAACTTGCTGCATATCATTTTTAATGAGCAGGATTTATAAGCTTTTAAAAATATGTCTGGTTGTATAAGACACGTTGGCAAATATTTAGCAGCATAAAAGATGTGCAACCTCAGAGTGTTTTAACTTCTCAATACCCACTGCTACATATTTTTTTGGGGGGGGAAGCAATGAGATTGTTAGGATCTTTGTGCCCTTTTCTATCCTAGAGAGTAATGAGCTCCTGAATTCTCAGGGTGGCTCTTAGATGACATGTGCTAGATTTGGAACCCTATAATTATAGAGACATTTTCATAAGTGCATATGAAATTGATTTGCATACACACTGTATGCAGATTCCATATCTAGCAAAGCAATCTATTATGTAGACTTACATACTTGGATCTTGAATTAATTTGAAATATTTCTGAATTTGTCCTAAATGGACCTAAAAGACCATCTCTTGGGCAGAGATGAGAGTCCTGTGGTCTTTCCCATGCTGGACATGACCATGTACAAGACTGATTAGGTAAACTTATGTAGAATATAGACTCTTACTAACTAGTCTTCAAAAACAGGGGTACTAATGCTTATTTCTCTATCCCACTACTACTGCTGGCGATGGTGACAGTGCCCAGGACAATGTGTGACAAGATAGCATATCTCCCAAATAGGAACTTATTGTGGCTAAATCCATATCTATACTAAAAACATAGAAACATAGAAATATTACTTGAGATATATGCTAATATGTTGCAACTTAAGAACCAGAAACACAAAGTAATCCATCTAAAATGCTGTATTACATCATAGATTACCCTCAGTACCAAATACTAAAAATATGAACACTCCTAAGGATTCAAATTCCCAAAGCTGTAAGTAGCGAGAAGTGTGCTGGTTACTCTGCGCACGGTCTAGTCTTATCGACTGTTTACCGGGATGTCTGGATTTAATTTTGGGAGAAAAATCAATATGCCACAGGATGCAATTTTAGTAGAAATCCACAGCCAGTTCTTGGAGAAATGTATCCATTTTGTAGAAGTGGTAGATCTTGCTAGAGTCATCCGACTGTCCAGCCCTATTGCAGGGAAGTGTTTCAGCCACTGACGCATAGCTTTAACCTTCTCTATTTTGAGGCCCTTTGGAAAATATCTAATTCCCTGACCTTTTAAAACTCTCTTCTAGAGCTGGAGAGATGGCTTAGCAGTTAAGGTGCTTGCCTGTGAAGCCTAAGGACCCAGGTTTGATCCTCCAGGTCCCACATAATCCAGATGCACATGGTAGTGCATGCATCTGGAGGTTGTTTACAGAGGTTAGAGGCCCTGGAGTGCCCATTCTCAGTCTCTCTCTCCCAACCTCTGTCTGTAATACATAAAGAAAAATAAATAAATCTTTAAAAAACTTTCTTCTAGTAAACTTGGTGCCATAATTTATTAATTTTGCAGAGGGATAAACATCTCTTTTTTATTAATACCATTGAGCTTTGAGAGAAGAAAAAGGATGTGTTTTCTTTTCTCACCATTTTTTTTTAGGTACCAATTAAACTCATTAACATTAAGAATGATTTCAGCCAGGCGTGGTGGCGCATGCCTTTAATCCCAGCACTCAGGAGGCAGAGGTAGGAGGATCGCCGTGAGTTCAAGGCCACCCTGAGACTACAGAGTTAATTCCAGGTCAGCCTGGACCAGAGTGAGACCCTACCTCGAAAAACCAAAAAAAAAAAAAAAAAAAAAAAAATGATTTCATTTTTTGAATATTCCTCTCCCCATATCATTTTGAGAGAAATATTTATTTTCTGCCCAGCAATGTAGTAATATCTTTAAAAATGTTTAGTTCCATGTTTTAAATAGGCATAAATTATCACTTACTTCACATTTTATTTTTTAAAGATTTTTATTTACTTAAGTGTGTGTGTGTGTGTGTGTGTGAGAGAGAGAGAGAGAGAGAGAGAGAGAGAGGACAGATATTGGGTAAACTAGGGCCTCTAGCCACTGCAAACGAACTCCAGATGTATGTGCCCCCTTGTACATCTGATTTTTCATGGAAAGTGGGGAGTCAGACCAGGGCCATCAAGCTTTGCAAGCAAATGCCTTTAACTGCTCAGATGGCCATCTCTCAGCCTTACTTCACATGTTTAACTGAACTGGTATTTTTACTATAATTTTTCATAGGATTTTTTTTTTGTGCTATGTGGTACGTGTTGCTATGTGGATATAGGCACATGTGTGTATGAAGTGTCCACATATATGTGTGCATGTGTATGGAGGACAGAGTACTGTCCAACTCTTGATTTCATTTTTTATTTTTTTAATTTTAAAGAGAGCAAGAGCAAGTGAGCAAGCAAGCAAGAGAAAGAGAGGGAAAATTGGCATGCCAGGGCTTCAGCCACTGCAAGCTAACTCCAGATACTCACACCACCTAGTAGTCTTGTCCGGCCTTGCGCTTGCCTCACCTTTGTGTGTCTGGCTTATGTAGGATCTGGAGAGTTGAACATGGGTCGTCTGACTTCACAAGCAAGCACTTTAACCACTAAGCCATCTTTCTAGCCCTCCACCTCTTTTTGAGACAGAGTATCTCATGTGGCTGGAGTTCATCAATTAGGTTAGATGGACTAGCCAGCAAGCTCCAGGAATCCTCTTGTCTTGGCTTTCCCAGTGCTGGAATTTCAGGCACAGGTCTCGACACCTGACATGTTTATAGGGATACTGGGAACTGAACTCATTTACTCATGCTCATGCCAGAACTTTACGCACTGAGCCATCTCCCCAGACATCTCACAAGCTTTTTTAATATTTTATTTTTATTTATTTATTTATTTGACAGAGAAAGAGGGAGAGAGAGAAAGAGAGAGAGAGAGAAAATGGACATGCCAGGGCCTCCAGCCACTGCAAACAATCTCTAGATGCATGTACCCCCTTACGCATCTGGTTAACATGGGTCCTGGGGAATTGAGCCTGGGTTCTTTGGCTTTGCAGGCAAACAACACCTCAACTGCTAAGCCATCCTTCCAGCCCTCACAAGGTTATTTTGAGCAGTAATACTCATAGTCTCTCCACAGCCAAGGAATGTTCTCACATTTAGAGGAAGTTGGGATGGTGCAAGATGCCAGGTTGGACTCTTGCTTTCTAAGCATAATTCATGTGCCAGAAGTAATAGTGTTGCGAATAGAAGAAAACAGAAGAAAAGGCTAAATGAACTCTGGGGACTGTGGCAACAGAAGGCCTTTGAAATTTCAAACTCTTAGTTAAAATGTTTGTTCCCCATGGTCTCCATGACTAGGTTATAGTTCCTGGTTTACATTTCCTTACAACCAGTAAAAATGACAGCTAGATACTGACTTTGTAGCTGGACCTCAGGGTTCCTGGGAGCTGATGGGGAATCACCATTAAGGCTTGCTGGACGTAAAATAAATCAGCCCCAGAGTGGCCATTCTGCCGTGCTTTGGAACCAGACCAAAACACAATTATTCTAATCACAATGGCAAGCGCCAAAAACGTGAGTCTTGTCAAAACATAAAATTGCCAAAGACGCCCTTGTCTGGCTGACAAGAACGGCCGTTGCTTCTCCACGAATGAGAGCTTCGTCCTGCACTGGTTCCTCGTGATGCGCTGAGTCATGGCATCGCTTCCACAGCATCTGATGCAAGGGGAGCTGCACCCCTTGACCCTCCTGATCCAACACAAGGGCAGATCCAACAGCAGCCCTTTTCTAACACCCACACACCGCTCCCTTGTTGCAATGGGTAATGGAGCTGATGACTGTGTTGTCTGTGGCTGGGGCTGGGGACAATCTTAAACTTGTCCTTTGCCATCTTGCATTGGTAAGTTGACAGGAAAGCGTAATGGTGCACATGGTGAGCTTTGCTTTCTGTTTGTGGTGGTTTAGGGCCTTGGTCAGGAAACAGGCAGGGCAGTCTCCTCTCTGAGATGGATGAACCTCACTTTGTCTGGGAAATGGTTGCTGCTGAGCAGGTTAAAAGACATCAAAGGAGGTTCTCTGTTTAAAATTTTGGAACCGGAAGAGCACGTTTTTTAAATTTTTATTTTTTATTATTTTTAATATATTTTATTTATTTGAGAGAAAGAGGGAGAGAGAGAAAAAAATAGGTGTGCAAATGGACTCCAGATGCATGCTCCTCCTTGTGCATCTGGTTTACGTGGGTCCTGGAGAATTGAACCGGGATCTTTTGGCTTTTCAGGCAAGCACCGTAACCACTAAGCCATCTCTCCAGCCTGTATTTTTAAAATTTTTATTTTAATAATTAGTTTTGCACACAGTGAATACTGTCAAGTTGGTACCATTGTTAGCTTCCTCCATGTTCTACCCCCTTCCCCGAACCCTCCTTGTTGAGGAATATGGGTCATGCATTGTGGAGTTAGCCCACAGTTATAGGTAGTAGGAAATGTTTCTGCATATCATGACCCAACGAGTGGCTCTGACATTCTTTCCATCCTTTTTTCCACAAAATTTCCCTGAGCCATGTTGGGTTCATTTTGGGTCTGCTTCAGTGATGAAGTGTTGGGAGCCTCTGTGTCTCTGGATATCTGATTTGGTAGGAGTTGATTGTTTTCTGTATTGATCTCCTTTCACCCTTGTGCTGGTGCCTGGTTCACCAAGAAAACAGCACCCTTGCTTGTTTCGCCAATTATTCTTAGTTTCACCTGGGGCCCTTTTGAGGTATTATGGGGTGGTTCTCTCTTTAGGGTCTGTGTCTATCTGAAAAAGAGAAGCAGATTCTCCAACGGAGAGTAAAGTTAGCACAAGACAAATGGGATAACCCTTATTGTTTATAGAGAATTTAATAAGTGTAGCCCACAAGGATGTAGAACATGTGTCCCACACTTGAGCCTCCATCAAAACTTTTGTGTCTGTCTTAGGGGAGACACTCAGAAGAAGCTAATGCAGGAAGTCAACCAGAAAGAGTAAAATCGCTTTTTGTGGCTGTGTGTGGCATTCATACCTGCGATTCTAGCACTTGAGAGAAAGAAGTAGGATTGTGAGTTTGATGCCATCTTGGGCTAATAGGGAAACCATGTCTAAGAAAAAAAAATAACAACACAGTTCAAAGAAATGCTTACTTTTGACTGCAATCTTTATTGGCATTATTGCTGATTTTCTAGCAAGTTATGATCACAAAGAAAGACTCACAAAGAAAGTTGAACAAGGCTGGAGAGATGGCTTTGTGGTTAAACACTTGCCTGTGAAGCCTAAGGACCCCAGTTCGAGGCTTGATTCCCCAGGACCCACTTATTCCAGGTGCACCAGGTGGCACATGCCTCTGGAGTTCATTTGCAGTGGCTAGAGACCCTGATGCACCCATCTTCTCTCTCTCTCTATCTCTGCTTCTTTCTCCCTGTGTCTGCCTATAGTTCTCAAATAAATAAACAAAAACAAAATATTTTTTTAATTTTTAATTTTTATTTATTTATTTGAAAGTGATGGGAAGAGAGAAAGAGGAAGAGAGAAAGAGGCAGATAGAAAAAGAGAGAATGGGCGCACCAGGGCCTCTAGCTACTGCAAATGAACTCCAGACGTGTGTGCCCCCATGTGCATCTGGCTAACATGAGTCCTGGAGAATTGAGCCTCAGACTGGGATCCTTAGGCTTTACAGGTGAGCGCTTAACCACTAAGCCATCTGTCCATCCTAACATTTTATTTTATTTATTTATTTATTTATTTATTTGAGAGCAACAGACACAGAGAGAAAGACAGATAGAGGGAGAGAGAGAGAATGGGCGCGCCAGGGCTTCCAGCCTCTGCAAACGAACTCCAGACGCGTGCGCCCCCTTGTGCATCTGGCTAACGTGGGACCTGGGGAAGCGAGCCTCGAACCGGGGTCCTTAGGCTTCACAGGCAAGCACTTAACCGCTAAGCCATCTCTCCAGCCCACATATATTTTAAAAATGTAGAACAAGGGCTTTAGTTAGCAAGGGGTCAGTGAAAGTAAAAGTGAAGGAAAGTTCCCTGTGATGGAGAGAGGCTGTGGTGGTTTGATTCAGGTGTTCTCCATCAACTTAGGTGCTCTGAATGCTAGGTACCCAGCTGATGGGGGTTTGGGAATTACTGCTTCCTAGAGGCAGTCTATTATTGAGGGAGGGCTTATGGGTATTATAGCCAGTTTCCCCTTGCCAGTGAGATTAGTCCTCTGTGTCTTCTTCCAAAACCACCAGCCAGCACATGGGAGAGCTGGTGGAAAGAGCCCCAGAGTCTGACATTTCAAAGAGCTGTGGCTCTTATACATACCGTGCATATGCAGTTTAACTCACACAGTTTTAGTCATTTTCCCATTGCCCACCCCTGCAAGGCAGTCAGTTTTCCAATGGACTAATCACAATACCTGCAATGTTAACCAGAACCTAATATGTGTCTACTAATGACCATAAGTTAAATATCATTCTCCTAGTAACTTTGATTGTGGGCTATTGTTAATGAAACCAGTTCAGAAATACAGAGGTGTGTATGCTATATGACAGAATCGGGCTATTAATCTTGTCCAGTCTGAAAAAAACGACATTGCTTCTTTCTTCACATAATGCATAATCAATAACTCAAAATGGATTACGAACCCAACACCACAGAACTTCTATAAGGAATCCTACACTAAAAAACTTCTGGAAAAGTGGACAGAATAGTTATGTAACCCAGAGACAAATGTTTCTTGGACATTAAATGAGCAAGATATAAAAGAAATGCTAACTTGAAATTTACTAAAAACTTTTATTTAGTTTTTATTTTTCGTTATTTATGAGGGAGAGAGAGAGAGTGTGTGTGTGGGGGGGGGGGGAGAATGGGTGCACCAGAGCCTGTAGCCACTGCAAATGAACTTCAGGTGCATGTGCCACCATGTGCATCTGGCTTAGGTGGTTCTGGGGAATTGAACCTGGATCCTTAGGTTTCACAGGCAAGTGCCTGAGAGATGGCTTAGCAGTTAAGGTGCTTGCCTGTGATGCCTAACAACTCAGGTTTGATTACCCCGTACCCACATAAGCCAGATGCACAAGGTGGTGCAAGAGTCTGGAGTTCATTTGCAGTAGCTAGAGCTCCAGCATTCCCATCCTCTCTCTCTCTACCTCTCTCTCTCTCTCTGTAAGTAAATTAAATTTTTTTAAGTTAAATATTTTATTTTTATTTATGAGTGAGAGAGAGTGGGAGAGGGAGAGAGAGAGAGAGAGAGGAACTTCAGGTGTATGCGCAACCTTGTGCATCTGCCTTACATGAGTACTGGGGAATCAAACCTGGGTCCTTAGGTTTTGCAAGCAAGCATTTTAACTGCTAAGCCATCCCTCCAGCCCTCGGTAAAGAATTTTTTAGTTATATTTTGCTCTTTGAAATATACCATAATTAAAGAAAGGTGAGTTACACAATGGGAAAATGTGAATCTATGCAGTATCAACATGTATAACAATGCACAAACACACACACACACACACACACACACACACACATACATAAAACATTAACATATAACATTACCTATGTGATATGCGTATGTTATGGGTCATGCATATCAACAGATCTCAAATGACTTAGATCCAGACTACATAAAGAATATATATGACTGAGTAATCATAAGACAATCTGGCAAGTAAAAGGGTGCAAATGTCTGAATAGGCACTTCCATAGAGAGTATGTGATACCAATAAGGATATGAACATTCTTCATCATCAGGGAGTGTAAACTACACCGCCAATAAGTTCTCGTTGGACTCATTAAAATACAGTTAATACTGCCATGCCACATGTGGAGGGGCCATGGAAAAGCAGTATTCTCACAACCTGCTTTGGATATCTTGTGAAGCTAAATGCATCCATACAGAGTGGAGAGTGAAATTTCTGACCCTAGGGCTGAAGAGACGGCTCAGCAGTTAAGGCACTTGCCTGTGGAGCCTAAGGACTCAGGTTTAACTCTTCAGATCTCACATAAGCCAGCTGCACAAGGTGACGCAAGGCTGTAACATGCACACAAGGCGGTGCATGTGTGTGGAGTTCAATTGTGGTGGCTGGAGGCCCTGGCATGCCAATTCTCTCCTCTGTCTCTCTCATTCTCTCTGTCATAAACAAATACAAAAGCTAAATCTGACCCCAAATATAGTTCCTTGGTGTCTTTCCACTTGGTTGCTCAGAGTCTACAGTAGACCCTTGCAGTCACAGGAAATGTCTCTAAAAGTTGATTTTGTAATGAAAGCGCTTTAACTGTAAAGTACAGATGGCAAGCTAGCCAAACAACGGCCACTAACAGGCTTTTCTATCCACACTCCTCTCTGCCTAAGAAGGTCTCGTCATAGGAAGGAGAGATTGGGAGTGCACTACTGTCTCCCACAGAGATAACCACACGTGGCTGTGACCTGGGAGACATTTTCATCTTTGTGAAGAGATAATCCTGCTCATTGAACACCTCTCCTCTCACCTTTCCACAGCCTGCTGGTTCTTCTGCTTCCCCCAGAAGCCCCAGGCACACCGTTTGGGTTAGCTCTCTATAATCTTCTACTGTTCGGCCCAGCTGTAAGTGTTACTGTGTATTGCAGTTACCTTGCTGGGACAAAAGTGCCTGACCAAAAGCAGCTGATGAAGCAAAGAGTTTACTTTGGCTTACAGTCTCAAGTTTTAGAATTTCTTTGTGTGTGTGTGTATACGTGTGTGCATGCACGTGCATGTGTGGTGAGGATGTGTATGTGTTTATGAGTAGGGGTGCATGTACACGCGTGTGTGCATGCGTGTGGGGGGCAGAGGTTGATGTTGGGTATCTTCTTCGCCTGTGCTCTAGTCTCTCAGGCAGGGTCTTTCACCGTACCCACAGCTCACCAATACGGCTGCTCTAGCTAGCCTGTTTCCCCAGGGAATCCCATGACTCCACCTCCAGGGCACGGCTGACATAAAAGGCTGACACACCCTGCAGCATTTCCGTGGGTTCTGGGACCCTGAAACTCCAGACCTCATGCTTACCTGGCCAGTGCTTTATCCACTGAGGCATCTCCCTAGCCCCAGTGCTTTAAAATTTTCTAACTGACTTCATTTTTAGCATTTGATCAGAACGAACATTTTACATATGCCAATGTGCACATACACAAACACATGTGCATGCATGATTATACATGCTAATGAACACTTACATGGATGTCAATAACTTGTAGATATTTAAGGCAAAACAAAGGGGATATTTGCTTATCGACTTTTGGAATTTACCTAGTAAGAAAATCCAAATAATCATTTTTGCTCTTAGTCTAAACTATTAGTTTTTAACCTAATCTGCAGATGGGAGTCAAGTTTTAGAAACATCCAGGGTTGGAAGGATGGCTTATTGGTTAAGGCATTTGCCTACAAAGCCAAAGGATCCAGATTCAATTCCCCAGGACCCATGTTAGCCAGATGCACAAGGTGGCACATGTGTCTGGAGTTCATTGGCAGTAGCTGGAGGCCCTGTTGCATCCATTCTCTTTCTCTTTCTTTCTGTGTCAAATAAATAAAAACAATTAAAAAAAAATCTAGCTGCTGTCATTCCAGTTTTAGAGGTTTTGATGGAATAGACCTGGTGCGCTATCTGGGCACATGATTTTGGAGAGCTCTTCAGTAATTCCCACACAGTACAAAGCACAGCTCTTGGGCCAGGGAAAGCTGCATCACCTGGGGACATTTTTAGCAACACAAATTGAGAGCACTGCCTAGGATAGCTCTTGCTTTCTGAGACAGGCTCTCATGCAGCCCACTCTGGCCTTAAAGCCGTGGCCAACCAGCCCGTGTCCTAACCTCCCCCCCAGGGGATGCATACTGTTCTACAGCTTGAGGACCACCGCTCTAATGGAGACTGGTGGGGCTGGCCTTCTACACAGCCAGCTTGATCCCACTGTGGAGTCACCGTGCCTGCGTGTCAACTTCAGCTCTCTGGAAACCAGGTCTTCATGACCGGTCTTCCCTTCTTGGCCCAGATTTAGAAGCTACTTTCTCTGGATCCAGTGTTACCAGGGTTCCCTGCCATGAATCCTGACCATCATTAAGATCAAACAACATAACGTAAATGCAGACTTAGGCTCAAATAACGGTGGGAATTAGTAGCAGGATGATTGGAGCATTCATCATTTGTATAAGACTTCAGATTTCCACAGGTTTCAAAAGCAAGAGTTCTTTACATATTCCCTAAAAAACAATCTTCTGAGAAAAATCCATTAATCTAGTTTCTCTAAGAGCAATTGATACTTTAGGACTGTGCTGAGGGAAGAAAGGGGAGATACTAGGAACAGTTAGCACGAAGGTGGCATAGTAAGAACCCTTCCCCTGGTACGCTGCAGTGTAGTCTGGCTTTCTAGTTCAGTCTTGCTACTCTGGCCATTCTGAAGAAACACTGGCTGCTGATCTACTTTGTCTCTCTGGCGCTATTGTTGCCTTTAAGCATTTTCCATTCTGCATCAGTGTCTTCAGTTATGCTGGTTTGATGAATTTCAGGACTGATTGATCAATAAGCATATTTATGACAGGGGACAAAATTATCTCCAAGCAATAGTGAGCTTTGCCAGACAGCTCACCACCCACCCCCAGAATGAGGCCACTTAGTCATGGTGGTGGGACGGCACCAAGGAGCAAGAATCCTTGTCTCATGGAACTGGAGGCTGGTGGACCAGCCACACTGGTGAATGGAACAAGCAAGGAACGCGGTATCTTGTTGTAGAGGCGGGAGGTAAGGGCAGACCCCGAACGTTGTCCTCTGACTCCCACACAAGCACCGTGGCACGTGTGTACCTGTACTCACACATGTGAACACACATACATAGACACATTCATGCACAGAGAAAAGGGTCAGATCGATTTTTAATTCCCCTCATGCTTGTCTTCATTCATTTCCAAAGTGATTTCCACAAGTTTTACTTTTTCATTAGCATTCATTAATCCTGCAAAATAATGTGTTTCATTGTGACATTTCACACATGCACATAGTGTACTTTCACTGTATTGGCTCCATCAGTTACTCTTTCTTATTTCCCTCCCTCTCTTCTTTTCCCCTTCCACTTCCTCATCTGTACTGATCCCCATTCACTCTCACTTCCTTCCCTTCTTCCCATTAGAGTCCACACATGGGAAAAAGTGAGATGGGCTTATTTTATTTAACATGACAATCTCCAATAATATCCATTTCCTACAAACAACATAATTCCTTCCTTCTTTATGATTAAGTAAAACTCCGCCATGTGTATATTTTGTCTACTGCTGGGAACTTTGACTGCTGTGAACAGTGACACAATGAAATGGCTCTGCAAGTGTCTCTGTGGTAAACTGAGGCACCTCTAAGATAACCCGAGCTATCGCTGTGGTAAACTGAGGCACCTCTAAGATAACCCGAGTTATCGCTGTGGTAAACTGAGGCACCTCTAAGATAACCCGAGTTATCGCTGTGGTAAACTGAGTTTCTCTATGGTAAACTAAGGTACCTCTAAGATAACCCGAGCTATTGCTGTGGTAAACTGAGTTTCTCTATGGTAAACTAAGGTGTCTGCATCGTGAACTGAGATGTAGCTATAGTAAACTGAGGAGTCCCTGTGGTAAACTGAAGTGTCCCTGTGGTAAACTGAGGTGTCCCTGTGGTAAACTGAGGTGTCCCTGTGGTAAACTGAGGTGTCCCTATGGTAAACTGAAGTGTCCCTGTGGTAAACTGAGGTGTCCCTGTGGTAAACTGAAGTGTCCCTGTGGTAAACTGAGGTGTCCCTGTGGTAAACTGAGGTGTCCCTGTGGTAAACTGAGGTGTCCCTGTGGTAAACTGAAGTTTCCCTGTGGTAAACTGAGGTGTCCCTGTGGTAAACTGAGGTGTCCCTGTGGTAAACTGAAGTGTCCCTATGGTAAACTGAAGTGTCCCTATGGTAAACTGAAGTGTTCCTATGGTAAACTGAAGTGTCCCTGTGGTAAACTGAGGTGTCCCTATGGTAAACTGAAGTGTCCCTATGGTAAACTGAGTTTGGCTCTATTGGCTGTATACTAAGAAGTGTGACTAGATCACATGGAATCTATATTTTTGAGGAACTTACATACTCATTTCTATAGTGGCTAAACTAATTTCCATTCTAGAACCTTCGTACTTCCTCCAAATTGTTACATTTCTCTTATATGTATCCAATCAACAAATATTTTTGTAATTTAATTCATGCAAACTTTAAAAAAAAAATTTATTTTTTAGAGAGAGTCAGAGAGAGAAAGAGAAAGAGGAGGGAGGGAGAATTGGCGTGCCAGGGCCTCAGCCCCTGTAATTGAGGTCCAGATGTGCGACCTAGGGGGCATGTGCGACCTTGCACTTGCCTCACCTTTGTGTGTCTGGCTAACTTGGGATCTGGAGAGTTGAACATGGGTCCTTATGCTTCACAGGCAAGCACCTTAACTGCTAAGCTATCTCTCCAACCCCATAAAATCCTTCTGTTGGGTACCAGTCTGTGTGCAGCTTAGCCTTTGTACAGGGCTTTTTCTGAAGACCACCCTGAGTCAGTCTCACTAGAAGAGGATTGCTTTTGTTGGTTTCTCCAGGCCTAATCCCATCAAGCCCTGCTTTGCTCTGTGCCTGAGCATTCTGTCTGGATGGATCCGATTTCAGTGTTCTTCAACTCTCAGCTTCTACTCCACAGGCTGTGGGGATTAAGCCCACTAGGAGACTGCAAGAAGCATCGACGCCCCATTCCTTGGCTTCCTCCTGGCACAGTCACCTGTGGTGTTTGAGTTCCTTGATATAATTGTGATTTCTCTGGGTTTTAGAAAATAAATTCCGTGTCAGCAGAGAGGATGTGACTGAATGAGACTAGGTGCTCTGCTGCTCCTTTCTGTTCTCTCGAGAGTGATTTACAGTGGGACTATGCCTCAACGTCCAACACATGGAATGCTGGAAACATATAGTGAATAATTAAAGATATATTAATAGAGGTATATAGCCAGTTGATACTAGTTTTTTTTCTTTTATGAGGTATTTCACTTTAAATCCAGACAATATTATAACTGACATAATCAGAGGTAGCATGTCAAATGATCTCATACTTAGCATATGACATAATGACTAAAAAAGCAATCAATCATTAAAAACCCAACCATCATCTTTATTCAGAAGAGCTTTTGGCTAGATGAGCAGAGAAGGTACTGAGAATTGAATTAGAATTAAGGAGACACCTGTATTTTCTCATGAAACCATAACACCATAATAGTTTTCTTTCTTTCTTTCTTTCTTTCTTTTTTTTTTTTTTTTTTGAGGTAGGGTCTCACTGTAGCCCAGGCTGACCTGGAATTCACTATGTAGTCTCAGGGTGGCCTTGAACTCACAGTGATCCTCCTACCTCTGCCTCCCAAGTGCTGGGATTAAAGGCGTGTGCCACCACACCCGGCCCCATAATAGTTTTCTTAACCAATACATGTTAATTCTGCAAAACTGAGAAATATAAAAAAACTATAAAACCAGGACTTCCAATCAAGATGGCATCCACCTAACCATACCAAAACTCCCAGGGAAAGAGAGGCAAAAACTGGAATTGTCTGATTCCCATGCTCTCCTCCAATCCCCCCAAACAGCTGCCCTAGCCAGAGTCCCAGCCTCAGGGTACTCCTGCACTAACTGCAGGCAAGGGACCCAGGCCAGTAGTTCCCCCTGTGATCCTCTGGGTCCCCTGTCTGCCCACCCATCCTCAAACCATCTCCACTGTGCTGCACCCCCACGGGAATTCAGATCCACTTCAGCCTGCCCCCGTGTGACTCTGGACCCTCTCTGCTCTGTCCCCACCCATGGGGCTTCAGACCCTCTGTGCTGTGCCCACCCACCCACAACTTTGGACCCATTCCATTTGGACCTGCCTCCACCCCCAGTGAATTTGGACTCACTCCACTCCACACAGTCCCCCCTGAATTTGGACCCTCTCCGCTCCACCCCTGCCCCCATGTGACTTTGGACCCTCTCCACTCTGTCCTATCCCGCTCCACCTGACTTTGGATCTGCTCTGCTCTACACTCCTCCCCCTGCCCCCGAATTTGGACCCTCTCCACTCCACCCATGTCCACACATGACTTTGGACCTGCTCAAGTCCACCTCTGACCAATAAGATCTTCTAGTCCTAAATTGGTTATCTCTAATCAAAGCACAGAAGAGACACTAGGATCAGAACCCCAAAATGAAATTATGAGCAATGCAACCCTGACCAAGCTACTGGTAGAACTTGCAGAAAAGCAACAAAGGAGTCATAATCATGTGGATTCTGCCATCATGAGACAAGACTTAATAGATAAGTAAATGGAAAGGGTCCAAAGACAGTTAAGGGATATGAAGGAGAGTAGAAAATAAAAGAGGATGTAAAAAACAAGCTGGCTATGCTAAATGAAGACATAAAGAAATGCAAGGATGAATTCCAAGAAGCATCAAGAAAATCAGAAAATGATATGAAAAGGGAACTTGATAGAGGAATGAAAACCATACATAGAAAAGTATTAGAAAATGCAAACTTAATTGAACAAGCCCAAAACTCTTTAGAAGATTTCAAGAATAGAGTCAGCCATGTGGAGGATAGAAACTCAGATCTGGAAGATGACCCAGAGGAAACAGTTTGAGAGTGAAAAAGTTTAAATAAATTCAAATTTTTCTGTGAACAGAACATGAGGGAAATGTGGGATACCCTTAAGTGTCCCAACATTCGAATCATAGGAACACCAGAAGGGGAAGAAATTCAGACCAAAGGCATGGACAACTTATTTAACAAAATGATTGAAGAAAATATTCCCAGTCTCTCAAAAGAAAGGCTGATCAAGATACAAGAAGCTAACAGCTAACAGAACTCCAAACAAATTAGACCACAAGAGAAACTCTCCAAGACATATTGTCATTAAGACTCTAAACATTGACATCAAAGAAAGTCCTAAAAGCAGATAGGGAAAAACAACACATCACATTTAAAGGTAACCACATCAGAATTACTTCAGACTTCTCAATGGAAACCCTGGAAGCCAGAAGGGCCTGGAATGGAGCACTGTAAACTCTAAGAACCTACGGCTTTCAACCCAAACTACTTTACCCAGCAAAAGTATCCCTCATAATAGATGGTGAAAGAAAAACTTTCCTTGACAAAACTCAGCTTTACAACTATATGAACACAAAACCAAAACTACCGAGAATATTTCAGGAAATTCTCCACACAGTGGAATCAAATAATCATCCTAAAGTGCCTACAAGAAGCAAATCACAATAACAAAACTCAGAGAAGGCACAAAAATCTTTAAAGTCCATGAAAACAACAAACCACATAAACCAACATAATATTGCAGGGGTCAAATCAAAATTCACAGTCATTACCCTAAATATCAATTGCCTTAATTCAGCCATCAAGAGATATAAACTAACAGGTGGATCAGAAAATTCAACCCCTCAATCTGTTGTCTTCAAGAAACCCACCTCACCACTAAAGACAGATACCTCTTCAGGCTGAAAGGGAGGAAAATTATAATCCAAGCAAATGGGAATAAGAAACAATGAGGTATAGCCATACTAATATCAGATCAAATAGACTTCAAACCAAAAATAATAAAGAAATATAAAGAAGGCCACATCCTACTGATCAAGGGAACAATCCAGCAAAGAGGATATTACAATCATCAATCTTTATGCACAGGTGCACCACAATTCATAAAACAAAATATACTCAACATTAAACAGAAAAACCACCAACACCATCATAGTTGGGAACCTCAATATAACATTATCAGCAATAGATAGATCATCCAAACAGAAACTCAACAGGAAAGTGAGAGAGCTCAATAAAACCATAGAACATTTAGACCTAAAGGACATCTATATAACACTCCATCCCAAATCCACAGACTATATATTCTTCTCAGCAGCCCATGGTCCGTTCTGTAAAATAGATCATATACTGGGTAACAAAGCCTTGACATAATCCCCTGCATGATACCAGATCACAATGCTATATTGCTAGAAATTAACAACAAAAGACCCACCAAGAATCCCACTGACTCCTGAAAACAACAGCATACTTTCAGACAATAAATGGATAGTGGATGAAATAAAAAATGAAATTGCAAAATTTCTAGAAATGAATGACGAGAACACATTGTACCAAAACTTACAGGACATGCTGAAGGTGGTCCTCAAAGGAAAATTCATAGCACTCAATGCCTTTATAACAAAGACAGAGAGATCCCAAATCAATAACCTAACCATCCACCTAAAGGCACTGGAAAAGCAAGAAGAATCCAATCAAAAAAACTCCAGATGGAAAGAAATAATCAAGATCAGACCAGAAGTTAATGAATTGGAAAATAAGAAAACAGTTAAGAAAATTGATGAAACAAAGAGTTGATACTTTGAAAAAGTAAACAAGATTGACAAACTCCTGGCTAATTTGACCAAGAAAAAAAAAAAAGGATTCTTCAAATTAACAAAATTAGAAATGAGAAAGGAGAGATTACAGCAGACATAATGAAATTGGGAGAATCATCAGGTCTTACTTCAAAAACCTCTACTCCACAAAACTGGAAAATATGGAGGAAATAGATAAATTCCTAGACCCATATCATGTACCAAAGCTAACTCAGAGCAGATAAATCTCCTAAACAAACCTATCATGCCCACAGAGATTGAAAAGGTAATCAAAAACCTCCCCCAAAAGAAGAGTCCAGGAGTAGATAGCTTCTCAGCTGAATTCTATCAAACCTTCATGGAAGAATTGAAACCAATCTTTTTCAAACTGTTCCACACAATTGGAGAACAGGGAAAACTACCCAACTCCTTCTATGAAGCTAATATCACCCTAATTCCAAAACCAGGCAGAGATGCCACAAGGAAAGAAAACTCTAGACCTATTTCCCTGATGAACTTAGATGCAAAGATCCTGAACAAAGTCCTCACAAACTGAATTCAACAACACATCAAATCCATTATCCACCTTGATCAAGTGGGCTTCATTCCAGGACTGTAGGGGTGGTTCAACTATGGAAATTTGTCAATGTAATACACCACATAAACAAAGTTAAACATAAAAACCACATGACATTTCGATAGACACAGAAAAGGCCTTTGACAAAATACAATATCACTTCATGATCAAAACTTTGGAGAGAATTGGCATGATTGGTTCATATCTTTACACAATAAAGGCTATATACAAAGCTCCTAAAGCCCAAATAAAACTTAATGGAAGAGACTGGAGGAATTCCCATTGAGATCAGGAACAAGACAGGGGTGTCCACTCTCACCTTTGCTCTTCAATATAGTACTGGAAGTCCTAGCTCAAGAAATAAGACAGGAGAAAGACATAAAAGGGATACAATTTGGAAAGGAAGAAGTTAAGTTAGTGCTACTCTCAGATGACATGATTCTCTATGTAAGAAGCCAGAGGGTCTCCATCCCAAAACTCTTAAAGGTGATAGACTCCTTTTGCAAAGTAGCAGGATAATAAACTCAATGCACAAAAAATCAGTAGCCTTTCTGTATGTAAATGACAAAGATACAGAGAAAGAAATAAATGACATTGTCCCATTTTCAATAGCAACAACAAAATACCTTGGAATAACATTAACCAAGGAAGTAAAAGATCTATACAATGAAACCATAAAAGCATTCAAAACAGAAATTGAGGAGGACTTGAGAAAATGGAAAGACCTCCTATGCTCCTGGATAGGTAGAATTAACATTGTGAAGATGGCAATCCTACCAAAGGCAATATACAGATTTAATGTAATTCCAATCAAAATTTCAATACTTTTCTTCACAGATATAGAAAAAATGATCTCAAAATTCATATGGAAAAGCAGAAGGCCTTGGATATCCAAGCATATTCTCAGCAAAAGAAACACTTCTGGAGGCATCACCATACCTGATCTAAAGCTATGTTACAAAGCCACAGTAATAAAAACCAGCATGATACTGGCATAAAAATAGGAATATAGACCAATGGAACAGAATTGAGGACTAGGACTTTGGGGCAAGTAATGACAGCTACTTGATATCTGACAAGAGCCTTAACAATATAGGCTAGAAAAAAGACAGCATCTTCAACAAATGGTGGTGGACAAACTGGTTAACCATATGCAGGAAATTGAAACTTGATCCACACATTTTGCCATGCATATCAATCAAGTCCAAGTGGATCAATGACCTCAATGTAACACCATAAACTCGGCTACTACTAGAAGAAAGTTTAGGAGGAACATTCCATGATATAGGAATGGGGAAAGACTTCCTGAACCAAACCCCAGTAGCACAGAATCTTAAACCATCACTCAACCATTGGGATCTTATGACACTGTAAAGTTTCTTCACAGACAAACATTCAGTAAGCTGATCCAATAGATTACCCACAGAATGGGAGAAAATATTTGCTGAATATCCAACTGACAGAGGCCTAATCTCTAGAATCTACAAAGAACTCAAAAACCTAAACAATAAAAAGTCTAGCAATCCACTCACAAAATGGGTCAAAGAGCTGGACAGGCAGTTCACAGAGAAAGAAATACAAATGACAAACACACACTTAAGAAAATGTTCATCATCCCTAATCATCAGGGAAATGCAAATTAAAACAACTATGAGATTCCACCTTACTCCAGAAAGGATAGAAAACATCAAAAAATCAAATGAAAATAAATGCTGGTGAAGATGTGGAGAAATAGGAACCCTTATCCGCTGTTGGTGGGAATGTAAGATTGTACACCCACTTTGGAAAGCAATATGGAGACTCCTAAAACAAGTGACTATAGAGTTACCAACAGACCCTTATTGGGCACATCCCCTAAAAGCGCCATGCCTCAATTTAGAGAGATTTGCTCAACCATGTTTATAGCTGCTCAATTCGTAATAGCTAAGAGCTGAAGCAACCCGGATGTCCACCGTTGGACGAATGGATCACTAAGATGTGGTGTATCTACATGATAGAATTATACACAGCAATAAGGAAAAACAACACAATAAAATTTGAAGAAAAATGGTCAAACCTGGAACAGATCATTCTCAGTGAACTCACCCAACAACAGAAAGATAATCGCTGCATAGTCTCACTCATCTATAGCTCCTAACCTGAATCTACCCAAGTTGCCGACATAACTAGCAAACATCTCAATAACCAGAAAATAGGGTGGGTGTGGAGGGTACAGGCGGGGATGGGGGACACAATATTGGACCCAAACAGCAATGGTACCATAAAAGTCTACATCCTAAAAGACAGACCCAGTGGTTGAACCTTCACCAGGCCCTTAGAGGGAACACCTGAATCACAAGGCCCTGGAGAGGATACAATGAAGAATGACCTTCATCTTCTTATGTTTATGTTTCTCTCTTTCTCCCTCTTCTCTCTATCTCTTTCATATTAGTTATCTTTTTATTCCTTCTCTCCTTGGGTACTGACCCAAGTACCACCATGTGGCTATCATCTACAATGAGCTCTTGATCAGATAGACCTACAAAGTTTCCCAAAAGACAGTAGATTTATGCCAGAGTACTCGATGACCCACCAAAGGTTAGTGGTAAGACCCTACTGCTGAAGATACCATATGCTGTTGGTATGTAACATGGAGTGACATGGCTGGAAGCTGGAAGAGAGTCAGTCCCCGGACTGTTAGCTTGTCTAGTGCCAGAAGGTGCTACATGAGTGACTAGGGGAAAATAAGCAATATCTGTCCAAGTAACTAATGGTCTAAGCTACTCACCAGCAAACAACTTGACATGATGCTCATACAAGTGCAATAGTGGCACACAGCCATGGCGGGAAGCCAACTGCTTTTCATTTGGCTAACTGATCTGCTCAGTGGAACAGAACCCATAGCTGGAACTGGGAAACAAGTCAGAATCATATCCAAAACTGAGCTCCTTCTCCATTATTAAGCTCCCACCAATCATGGGCTACAGGAGAGCCTATATCCATTAAACTCTCTCTTAAAAAATGGTTATCCCATTTATCTGTTGCTAACTTTACTCTCCATTGGAGGATTTGCTTCTCTTTTTCAGACAGACACAGATTCTAAGGAGAGAACCACCTCATCACACCTTAAAAGGGCCCCATCTGAAATAAGAATAACTGGGGAAATAAGCAAGAGTACTGTTTTCTTGGTGAACCTGAAACCAGAACAAGGGTTAAGGAGATAGACACAGAGAACAATCAACTCCTACAAAACCAGATATCCAATGGCACAGAGGCTCCAAAGATCTCATTACTGAAGCAGATCTAAAATGAACCCAACATGCCTCAGGGAAATTAGAGGAAGAGGGGTGGAAAGAAAGTCAGAGCCACACATTGGGTCATGATACATGGAGATATTGCCTCCTACCCATAACCGATGGCTAACTCCACAATGCATGACTCATATTCCCCAGTGAGGAGGGTCTCTGTAGAGGGGGTGGGACAGGGAGAAGGCTAACAATGGTACCAACTGGATTCTATTCACTGAGTACAAAAATTAAAAAAAAATTAAAAACTCAAAAAAACCATAAAGCCCAAAACAGTTCTGATCCACCATAAAATTATGACCTTCAGTTCAAGTTGGTCTTTGATATGATCCATTCACCCCTGAGATGATATCCAGGAGTTGGGTATTTGGAATTGACAAGGTTACAGGGGTGTAGCTTGCAGTAGAGAGCCTGAGAGAGCTTGCTGGCCACCATGCCAGGAATCAACCAGAGAGCATTGTCTATGAGGAAACATCCTGCACTAGACCCCTGGGCTGCCTGTGCCTTCAGCCTGGCCTGCTCTGCTCAGCTTCCAGAGGTGTGAACGAGAAACATGTGCAGCATAGAAGCCATCTTGCTTATGGCATTGTCATTATAGCAGCCTGCATGGTTTAAGACAGTACTTACATTTTGAAGAAAAGATAAATCATTGTGTGTGTATAATGTGTGTGTGCTGGTGTGGAGGCCAGAGGACAACTTCGGGTCTTGGCCCAGTCCTTGCTCTTACTCTGCTCTCAGTGTTGCGGTAAGTGCTTTCTATGCGCTAATTGAACCTTGATAAAATTGATGACCCTTTTGCAGATGGAAACCATAAAGATTGAAAAAAAAGTTGAAACAAGGATTCAAGGTCACATAGCAAAGTCGTCTTTGCTAGGTCTTTCCCTTCTCATAGCTCATTTAATTACCTTTAAAAATGAGTTTGCTGAAAATTAGATAATATCCAGAATCACTTCTAGCTGTCAGTGACAATGACAACTAAGTTAGGAATTTGACTTGGGCACTGTTCATTTGGATGATAATGTGTATATACATGTAAAGGCAATTTCTACAGTTAAGAACAACTTGGCAATCAAAGTCAGCAATCAGAATAGAATATGTTGTAAAAGAAATTGTTTCTTAAATCATTCCACTTTTATATTGCTTATGTCTCAAAGCAGTACATAGCTTTCTAGTAATTTGATATCTTTTATGGACAGAATGTCTATGTCTTTTCAATCATCCCCAAATTCTTATTTTTAAAAAATATTTGTATTTATTTGCAAACAGAGAGAGAGAGAGAGAGAGAGAGAGAGAGAGAAAGAATGGGCATAGTGGTGCCTCCAGCTACTACAAATGAACTCCAGATGTCTGTGCCATGCTAAGCATCTGCTTTATGTAGGTACTAGGGATTGAATCAGGGTTGTTAGGCTTTGCAGGCAAGTGCAAAGCCCTCTACTTTCTTACTTTAAGCCCTAACTGTCAATGGGATGCCACTAGGAAGTGAGGCCTTTGAGAAGCAGGTATAGAAAAAGTCATAATGATGGAGCCAACATTACAGGATTCATTACACCATGGGAAGCGAGCCAGTGCATCTTCCCTCAGCAGGCCACAGAGGACCCACTAGCAAGGCAGCTGTGTATGCGCAGGGATGCCAGCTCTCTCCAGCCATGGAATCTGTGAGCACTTTGATGTTGAGCTTCACAGACTACATAAGCGTGACAAATGAACTCTTTTTGTTACGTACCTTAGTCTAAATTTGGAGTCTGAGCTGACAAAAATGTTCTAGAATTTCACTGAGAATATTTTGGATTTTTTTTGGCTGAATTATTTTTACTTATTTTATTTGCAATCAGAGAGAGACAGAGAAAAGAGGGAAGAAGAGAGGGAGAGAGAGAGAAAGGGTGGGCACACCAGGGCCTCTAGGTACTGCAAACAGACTCCAGACGCGTGTGCCACTTTGTGCATCTGGCTTTATGTGGGTCCTGGGTAATCAAACCCAAGTCTTTGTCGGAAAGTACCTCAACCACTGAGACATCTTTGTATTTTCTGTAAACATAAAGATAATTATACCTAGCACACAGATTTATAAAATAATGTTGCACTTAGGATGCAAAGAGGTCATAATGTATGTCAATAGAAAATAGAGCTCAGTGGTTATAAATATAGATCTAAGTATTGACTGTTTGGCTTCATATCTTTGTTAATAATTAGCTCTGGGAGTTTAGGGAAATTATTCATATTTGAAATTCAGGGTTCCTATCAGAAGGATAAAAAAATCATTGTTACCAGGATTTAGTTAACTATTGCATAAAAGAAATTTGGAACACTACTTAAGTCCTGAATGCAATATGAATATTAGCTTCCATCATTATTATTTTATTCCTTGCACTCTATTTTACCCAATGAAAGAGCTTACTCTGATCACTCACCTGATTTATTTTTTCTCATATATAAATAAGTGATTTTTACCCCTGCTCACATTTATAATTGAAAGTCTGAAACCATCAGTCAGGATTTTCAGCTGCTGTGAGCTCCCTGTGCACTTGCAGGCTTGAAATATCAGCAGGCAGCATTTCTGAATTACAAATACTGTGTTGAGAATAAGTGGCCTCCTTAAAGGGCTGGAAGTATATGTCTGAGACGGGCAGTGCTTCATCGTAGGGAGATGGGCCTCTCCCGGACCAGGTTCTCTCTTCAGTGTGCAGAAGATGTATGTCAGGCTGGCTTGCTCTCCTCGGAGGAGGCAAATGCCTCTCATGTTTTAGCCCTGAGTCCTCATAAATGGCAGGTGGATTAGTGACGTTCTCAGTCCTCTTGCAAAAGTCCTTTTGATGAGTGTATTATGCCTTTCCTCTTTGCGGCAATCACATACCTGACAAAAACCATCTCAGGGAGTGTTGGGTGAGTTTTGAGCTGCTGCATGAAGAACCTGCCAAAAGCAGTTTGTGGGAGGAAGGCATTCACTTCGGCTCACAGGCTCTCAGGGAGGCTCTGTGATGGCAGGGAAAATGATGGCATGAGCAGAGGGGGGACATCAGCTCCTGGCCAACACCAGGTGGACAACAACAGCCAATTGCATGCCAAACACTGGCAAGGGGACGCTGTCGTAACACTGATAAACCTGCCCCCACCAAACCATCAACTACAGGAGGCTCCAATTCCCAAATCACCACCAGCGGGGGACCTAGCATTTGGAACACCTGAGCTTATGGGGACACCTGAATAAAAACCCCCAAAGGGAGGAAGGCTCTATTTTGGCTCACAGTTCGGAGCATATAATTTAGCTTTCTGGAGGCATGGCGCTGGGAAGAGATTGTTCTGTGGCACCCAACTGGAAGCCGAGGAAGATGAATACTGATGCACAGCAGGCTGGCCCCCTTTATTCACACACTCAGCACCATCTTACATCTTCAGTTAAACCTCTCTGGAACGACCCTCACTTACACGCCAAAAGGTCAGCCTCACTAATGCTGTACATGTTACTTAATACAATCCCATTGACGCTTGAAATTAACCGTCAAAATGCTAAATGTGTGTAGTTTCCCTCTGGTTTCCAATAGATGAGTGAATGTTCTGTCTTTGAATCACCTCATTAAGTCTTTCACAAACAGAAAATAGTGGTAAAGCTATAGCTTCTGAGTTTCTAACATTCCAAGGAATTTTTGACCTTGGGGTGAACACAACTATTTCGTGAAAATTTGATGTGTAACTTCTTGGGAAATAATGTTCTTAATGCAATATCCTGTAGGGGATGTTATTGAAAGTGTGGGTGGGCTCTATTTATTTTCAATTCCACTATCTGATGGTGTCTCAGGCACACAAAGACAATACAAGTTGAGGCTGAAAAAGAGAGAGACTGTAGCATAACTATCATAAGGGCTATGCTCACTGAGGTTAACATTGTCTATGTCAGAAATATGATTATCTACAGGGTATTCTCTCCCAAAGGTAGATGCTGGGGAAACATACGTTCTTACACAAAGAATGCAAAGTTTTCCCTTGCTCGTTATGCCATTGATCCACTGCTGTGGTTAGAATCCTCCCCCTTACGATGGCAGATTGGTGTGGAGCAAACTATGTAGATATTGAAGTCAAGCCAGAAGTAGGTTTGACTGTTGGGTGCAAGAACATTTCCTAACTTTTTGAGATTTCAAATTTCTCTTTTAAAGTAGAGTCACCTTTGTTTCTTTTGCAACAGGTTGTGAGGTTTATAATCACACCATGAATAAAGCCCAATGCTTAGATATATTATATTTGCTTTATACAAATTAGTAAATGTGGACACTCACTGAGAAAGAAACCTCCAATAAGAAGCTAAAGAAAAATGTCAAAACACAGCCACACTGTAGCCTGCAGCTTGCTGACTAAGATTCTCTTCCTGAATTGCCCAAGTGCTTAATATGGTGTGACGGTTTATATTCACGGTCAACCTGACAGTGTAGAATCATCTGTAACAGATTACGTAGATTAGGTTAGCCTCTGCACAGGTCTGCGAGCGATTGATTAAGGTGTGAAGACCCATCTTAATTACCATTTCATGGGGTGGGGTCCTGGGCTATGTAGAAAGGGAGGCTAGCTGAATAGCAGCATTAGCCCTCTCTGCTGCCTCACTGGGCGCTAAATGTGACCAAGTGTCTTAAGTGCCTACTGCTGGGTCTGTCCCACCACGATGGACTGGAACCTGAAATGTAAGCTGAACTAAATCCTTTTTCCCTTAAACTGATTTAAAAAAAAATCAGGTATTTTGCCCAAGCCACTAGCAAATGACTGCTACACAGTGATTCAGGATTTAGGAGTGAGAGTAGATAAATGCATTCATGTGGATTTCAGCTCTACCAAAGAGCCGTCACTGTACCAGGGCTGGAGAGTCACGCCCACTGCTCCTGGGAGGGAGCTTTCTTCAACAAGAACTTCGCTACTGCTTTACACAGTCATATGTCTAAGTGATCGTCATTTTGCATATAGTCCATGTAGGTAAAGCCTCTTGCATATTAGACCTAGTCCTGCCTTCTTTTAATGTTTGGACATCTGTCATGGTGGCAGCTCTTGTCACAAGTCCTTATTTGGCTTCCTAATATGTTAAAATGTCTCCCATTCTTAACTTGAGTCCAGTGTCCCTGGAAGCTACCCTCTCCGCCCCGATGGTGGCCTGAGTGTGTCAGCACAGACCACATACACTGACACAAACAGGAAGCACTCTAGTCCTGAGCCGTAAACAGGACGTTTGCTTCTTGTTTAGAAACTGTGCCCAAGATGAGGACAACCGCCTCCTAGAGAGGGTTTTGTAAAATAAATGTGTACTTTTATATTAGTTTTAGATTTATAGAAAAGAAGAAAAATAATTATACAAACTTTTAACATACTACAAACCCAATTACACTATTTCTTGTGACCTAATGGGTCATCTAGCCTGGTGAGTGGTTCGTGTGTAGTTGAGAAGAATTTATTCTCTACAATTTATTACTGGTGATGTATTCTATATATTTGTGGGTCTGTATGGTTCTGGTGCTACTCACATGTTATATTTTGTCATTTGTCTATTGTTGAATTCTATTTGTTATTTGCTATTTTATTTATTTGAGAGGGAGAGAGACAGAAAGAGAGAAGGGGAGAGAATAAGAGCACCAGGGCCTCTAACCACTGCAAACAAACTCTAGATGCATATACCACCTTATGAATCTGGCTAACATGGGTACTGGGGATCAAATCTGGGTCCTTAGGAAAGCTCCTTACCCACTAAACTCTCTCCAGCCCTCTGTTATTTAAATTGAAATCTTCAAAGGTTGCTTCTCCCTTCAACTCTGCAATTTTTGCTTGGTATATTTTAGGAATCCACATGCATATTTATAATTGTTATAATATCTTGATGTGTTTATCCTTTGACATGTACTACATATTTCCTTCTCTGTCTCCTATAACAATTTTCTGAAGTATTATTGCAAATATGGACACAGCCATTCCAGTTATTTCAGTTACTGTTTCTATAATTTATGTTTCCATCTTTCACTTTAAACCCATTAATGTCATTGGCTCTGGAGTCTTTTGCAGAGAGCTCATAATTGGATCATGGCCTTCTAAATGCATTATTTCAACTCTGGCTTTTATTGGAGGGCTTAATCCCCTTATAGGTAATGTGGTTACAGATCTGGAACCTTAACCTAGCATTTCCTTCCTGTTTTCTACCATGGTATCTTTTCTGTTTCTCACATGCCCTTCATGATTTCTTTCTCTTGTGTCGGGTAGATATATTCTAAAATAGCCTTGTGTACAAATTTGGACATTCTTAACTATTTGGCAAGATATTATAAGTAGAACTCTTTTTTATAATTATCTGGTCCAAATTGCTGTTGATTTGGGTTTTTTATTATTTATTTATTTTTATTAGAGTGAAAGAGGCAGATAGAGGGGAGAGAGCAAGAGCGAGAGCGAGAGCGAGAGAGAGAGAGAGAGAGAGAGAGAAAATGGGTGCTCCAGGCCCTCTAACGACTGCAAACAAACTCCAGATGCATGTACCACCATGTGCATCTGGCTTATGTGGTTACTGGGGAGTTGAACCTTGCTTGTTAGGCAAGTGCCTTACTCACTAAATTATCTCTTCAGCCCTCTATTTGTTATTTAAAGAGAGACATTGTAATCTTCAAACATTGTTGAAATAGGGAGATGGCTTCAGCAATTAAGGGACTTTTGCCTGTGAAGCCTAAGGACCCAGGTTCGACTCCCTAGGAGCCCACATAAGCAGATGCACAACGTGAGACGTGCACGGGCAGTAGGTGCACACAAGGCGCACACAGGCCCTGGGGCCCCAATTCTCTCACGTGCTCTCACTCTCTGTTGTCTCCCTCTCTCGTCAATAAAAATAAATTAAGAAAAAGAAGTTTAGGGGAAAGATCAGGAGTGTAGCTTTGGAGATACCTAATTTGAGGTATTTACTAGGTACCCAAGGAGGATATTGAGCAGACAATTTGGTCTTCGCTGCTGGGACTCATGAGAGGTCCTGGGTTGGAATTATAAATAGGGCTAATGCTGCTATTCATTGGGATGCAGTGATATTTAAAGCCTTGATAAGGGTGAAAGGATTAACAGGGTGAAATTTAGCAGTGACCCCTGGACCCTTGCAGCACAAACCTTGGAGGGGAGAGGGTGTACTCTCATGGGAGAAGGACGAGGGTGCAACTTTTGCACAGATGGTGTGCCATGCTGGACGTTGGGTAGGAAAATGGCACGAGGAAGGAAAAGGATCCCAGCAGATCACCACTGCTGACACACAGTGAGATCTGACTAGAGCTATGGGTTCGCCACATGGAATTCTTCGGGGACTGGGCAGAAGCCCCTTAGATCATGGGGTCACCGTGTGATGGATGGGTGGAGGTGGACTGGAGGACAGAAAGTAGCGAGAGCAGAGACAAGGGTGTGAGGTACTCTGCAGCAATGGATCGGTGTGTGGGGTAACGAGGAAAAATTCCACTGAGGAGAACAACCTGTCAGAGGCATGAGCTGGCCTGCACAGCTGGTGGCTGGCTGGGGAGGAGCGTCTGTCCCCGTAGGATGTGGAACGGAAGCAGCTCACGCTGTAGGTGTGGCACAGTGCACGGCGGACATTTCCATTGACTGCCTCCACTACCTTTCACTTTTTTGCAGGTGTATGTGTGTGTACATGTGTGCACATACATCCATCTGTGTATGTACATGTCCATGTGTGTGCCAATGCATGATGTGTGAGTGTGTGTGCATGGCTGTGCACATTGGTGTGGGGTCCAGAAGTGACACTATCTTTGGTTGTCATCTTCACTTTATTTTATTTTATTTTAAGGAAGGGTCTCATTTTAGCCCAGGCTGAACTAGAATTCACTATGCTGTCTCAAGGTGGCCTTGAACTCAAGAAGATACTCCTACCTCTGCCTCCCCAGCACTGGGATTAAAGGTGTGCACCACCACACCTGGCTATTTACTTTATTTTTATTTTTAATATTTTATGATTTATTTGAGAGAGAGAGAGAGAGAGAGAGAGAGAGAAAGGAGAGAGAGAATGGGCATGCCAGAGCCTCTAGTTACTGCAAATGAACTCCATACACATGTGTCCCCTTGTGCAACTGGCTTACATGGGTCTTTCGGCTTTGCAGGCAAGCACCTTAACCACTAGTCCATCTCCTGAGGCCTCCACTTTATTTTTTGAAACAGGGTGCTATGTGGTCAGCAAGCTCCAGGGATTCACCTGTTCCTGCCTTCCCAGTGCTGAGACTATAGGTGCTCCCCACCATGCCTGGAGTTATATGTGGGTGCTGGGGACCTGAAGTCAGGACCTCGTGTTTGTGAGACAAGAACATTACACACTGAACCATCTCTCCAGGCCTCGGCTGCCCCTACTTCCTCTCAGTGATTAGGAACCAAAGCCATCAGTTGAGAAATGAGGACGTGGCAGGAAGTGGTGAGGTTTCAGCAGAGGGGAGGATCCACCACATCGTCGAGCACATCAGGGCGATGGTGCCACAGTGGCAGAGCACAGAGAATTGCCCCCAGCGCTCCCGGCTTCTGGGTTTGCATCGTTCTGTGTGTCAGATACAGTCATACGGGCTCATTTCTGGCCCTGAGATAGTTTCAGAGAGAGAATGTGCAGATGTTTCTGTGTTTGTATGCTTATCAACACTTAAACAAAGTAGCTTAAATTCCTTTTTTAATTCTTGCCCAGTGAAATATTGAATGAGTAGAATTAAAAAAGCACTTCAATAATTTGAATGGCAGTTATTTTTCCTTACCATCTCTGGGTCGACTCTCTGAAAGGATGCAGTACACTGCCTTGGGTGAACCAACTAGGCACATAGAGTCTGAATGACACTTTTTTCCTTACCATCTCTGGGCTGACTCTCTGACAGGATGCAGTACACTGCCTTGGGTGAACCAACCAGGCACAGAGAGTTCTGTAGCACTGTCTACTCAGGTCATGGTGAATATGAAGATGAGTTTAGAGAAACAGTAAGTAATATGCAAGAACAAGAGTTTTAAAATATTTTATTTTTATTTATTTATTAGAGACAGAGAGGGAGAAAATGGGCCTTTAAGCCACTGCAAATGAACTCCAGGCACATGTGCCACCTTGTGCATCTGACTTACATGGGATGTGGAGAATTGAACCTGGGTCTTTAGACTTCACAGGCAAGTGCTATAACTGCTAAGCCATCACTCTAGCTGATATTTATTTATTTTAGAAAAATTGCATTTTAAATAATTTTATGTATGTAGTTATTTGCACATACACACACGTGTGTGTGTGTGTGTGTGTGCATGTGTGCCAGGTTGTCTTGGCCAGTGGAAATCACTTTTTGCATCTCACATAATGGATGGCTTTGGAAATGAACTCCAGGCTATCAGGCCTTTAACCTTTGAGCCATCTCCCTGGCTTCAAATACATTTAAATTAATATTTAACAATCAGTTACAGGTATATTAGCTTTTGAATTAACCACTGAGCTTTATTCATTTACTTATTCTTTAGAAAATACATTGAAGTTTTTGCTCTTAAGTATGAGCAATTAAGATGTGATGCAAACTTATATTTCATTTAAAAGGTATATTGAAATTAATTGGCCTTTTATTATTTTGCATATTGGATTTTACACAGTGAGGACTCCGCTTAAGGTGAAAGGATTCCAAGAAAATAGAAGCACAGAGAGTCAATGAGTATGAAAGATTGATTCCAAGTTCTTTTTAGGTCTGTAGTACTCTAAGCTATCCTTAACAACAAAGATGACTTCCTTATGTGATAATGAGATCTGGATGTGAAAAAAAATGCAAGCACTTCATATTAAATGCTCATAACAGTGGTCAAATGATGCTGTTTCCTAGCGGATACCATTTTTCTTCATTGAGTGCAACACTACAGAGCTGGATGTTAATTGCTCCCACAAACACAGTTTTGCTTTTTACAATAAGCATTAGGACATGTCCTTGGAGCTCTGTGACTTCATCATATACCACCTGAAAGGAAAGAAAAATGAAAGTACAAATCAGGTATGTCTGAGAGCAGCTCTCTTTTGAATAGTGCTGTTAATGAAAGGAATTTACTGATAACATCTTTTACCCAGATGGGGCTGGGGAGTGTTAAAGGCTTTCATTTCTAATGCCAATTCTGAAAAAAAAAAAAAAAAAGGAAGGAGCTAATATTCTGCTAATATTCTTTTAAAATATTTTATTTTATTTATCTATTTGAGAGAGACATAGAAAGAGGGAGAAAGAGAGAGAAAGGATGGGTAGGCCACAGTCTCCAGCCACTGAAAATAAACTCCAGATGCATGCGCCTTAACCACAATCTCTTTAGCCCTATTCTGCTAATATTAATGGAGCTTAATAACTATATCTCTAAGAATCTTAGAATTTACTGATTCCAGTAAAATTTTCCCATTCTACATTTGAGGAGTCTGCAATTTCATCTCTAGAATAATTAAATAGCCTTTATCTTTTCTGGCCCTGAAATTTTATCAAATTATCAAATTTGGTAATGTCCTTCAAATTATCAAATAACATAGGAACTTGAATGCATTTTTTTTTTTAATGTTGGAAGTCCATGAGGAAAGACAGATCAAGTTATATGAGTTCCTTTCATTGTTTAAATGAAATACATTAAATGGAATTTTCTTGTATATCAAATCAAAAAAACAGGCTGAGACATGCTTAGTTGCCAAAGTGCTTGCCTGCAAAGCCTAAGGACCCAGGTTAAATTGTCCAGTACCCACGTAAACCAGATGCACAAGGTGGTGCATGTGTCTGGAATTCATTTGCAGTGGTTGGAGGTCCTGACATGCCCATTCTCTTTCTCACATTATCTGCCTCTCTCTCTTCAAATAAATAAATTAAAAAACATATATTTACAAAACATTATGTAATTACTTTTTACTTAAAGTTTGAATAATTTTTAATTATTAAAATTCACATTTACTCAACACAATATGTACAAAACAAGAACAAAATGGGCAGAAAAATCATATCTACAATTGGGAGATAATTATAGTTAATATTTTGGTATTCTTTTTGTCTTCTATATATAATTACCTTTTAAGAATCTGACCTGTAATTATGCTATACGCAATTTTGTTCTTTTTCATGTGACAATTTCTTTTACAATGGTTTAGGTTCAGTTGTGCTTTATAATATTGGAAAAATAAGTTACAGTGATTATAATGAGGGACATGCTGAGGTAAAGAGACATTGACCATGTGGTACTATGATGATATTGGTTACCTACCATGCAGGAAAGGAGGCTGGAGTGGAAATTTCATATGGTTGCCAGGGAAACGTGATGGAACACATTGAGCAAAAGGGTTTCATACAGTGCTACAAATTTGCTATTTCCGGGCACATTACAAGACAGAAATATTCTCTATATGCAGAATAGAAGCTGAGGAGACTTGAGAGGGAAGCCCTCGGACAACCAGGGCTCCACAGTGAGTTTTAGCAGGTGACATGTGGATGGCCCAGCTCTGTGCAAACCTTGCACAGGGAGCAGCAGCTACTGTGAGGCCATGAATGCAACCGCCGCTTCATGTCCAGAAGACAGCATCCCAAATCTTACATTCTTTCTGCCTCCTCTTCCACACGTTGCATGAGCCTTGGAGGGCTGATTGGGTTGTCTTACTTAGTGCTGGGTACTAAGCTGTCACAGCTTCTCAGTGCTTGATGACTTTTGAATCTCCCCAGTGGTCCCTGCTATCTACAAAAAGAAGCTGAAGAGATGGCTTAGCGGTTAAGGTATTTGCCTGTGAAGCCAAATGACCCAGGTTCGATTTCCCCAGGACCCACATTAGCCAGCTGCACAAGGGAGTGCATGCATCTGGAGTTCGTTTGCAGAGGCTAGAGTCCCTGGTGTGCCCATTCTCCCTCTCTCTCTTTCTCTGTCAAGTAAATAAGTAAATAAAAATAATAAAAGGAGCATCTCCTATTGAAGGTGAGAACAGCTCCACCCTACGGACATAAACCTAAAAGTTTACAGGGCATTTGATGGGTAGTATATTGGGTGCAGTTTCTGAAGAGTCACACAGTGAGGTTACCAATTACATGACTTCATGAAGGTCACCTTGAATGCTGGGGATGTGGTTCCTGGGTAGTGCAGTTGCCTGGAATGTACATGATCCTGGGTTCTGTCCCCAAAACTGAAGAAAACAAAAGTTCTTTGGGCTGGGGAGATGGCTAAATGATGCATGGTGTTCACTTGAAAGTCTGTGGTCCAAGTTTGTGTCTTCATCACCATCTCAAAGCTGGATATATGCAAAGCAGAGCCTGCAGAAGCCCAGCGAGGTTGCCCCACACACAGTGGAGAAAAAGACAAATTGGCATTCCTGTCTGAAGCAAGACCAAAGGAAGGGGACAAATACCCCATGGTTGTTGTCCTCAGATCTCCTCATGTGTGCCTGTGTGTGTTCGTGTGTGAGTGCACACACACGCACACAATGCTCACACAAAGTTCTCAGTGAAGTTCAGCTCAGGCTCAACTCATTGACTTCCCTAAAGTATGACTCACTTTTCAGCTAAGAAGTTAATCAAGGGTCGTGAACTGCATTACCGTAATCCAGCCCACTCTGCTCCAACTTCCTCCTTCACCAGAGACAGGAGAAACAACCCTGGAGTTTTCAAGTATAGCTCATTCAAATCATCCCATTCCAGCCTTAGAGATCCCTTAGAATTATAAGAATGCCGTGGCCACCTCATGACTCCACATGCATACTCACACGTGTACAGACATACAGACATCATAAAAATGCTTATTAAATGCACTGGTAAGTGGAAGTACTTTTTGGCATCTTGCATCACACCCTTCCGGACAAAGTAGATTTTCATATATATCTAGTAAGCTGATAACACTCATGAAATGGTTTTAAGAATTCATTGTCTTCTTGGTTAAATACAAACATGTTGAATTTGCAAAGCTTATGTAACTTAAGATATCCAGTCTCTGGCCTCTGCCTCCCAAGTGCTGGCATCACAGGTGGCCGCCACACCCACTGAGAGTTTATGTGGGGGCTCACACCCCAACTCCAGTCCTCACATATGAATGACAAAGGGCGTTAGTGACTGAGCCCCAGCCCCTTAATGGACATTTTAAAATCTGATCTTCTTTAATGCAAAAACGATTTTCTTAAATGTGGCTGATGTTTTTAAACTTTACACACTCAGAGGTGCTTTAGGTGCAACTACAGTGTTGGTTAAAACCATTTTGGGGGGCTGGAGAGATGGCTTAGTGGTTAAGGCATTTGCCTGCAAAACCAAAGGACCTCAGTTCGGTTCCCCAGGACCCACATCAGCCAGATGCACAAGGTGGCGCATGCATCTGGAGTTTATTTGCAGTGACTGGAGGAGCTGGTGTGCTCATTCTCTCTATCTATCTCTCTATCTCTCTTCCTTTCTCTGTAATAAATAAATAAATAAAATAAAAATATTAAAATGTGTTTTGTGGTGCAATGAATAATTTGTCAGAGAAAGATACAAGTGGGCATTTTCTGTTATAGTTAACTTCTCATTGCTGGAGAAAGCAGGTGAGGGAAATCATGTACAGGGAGGAGAATTCTCTGTTTGGGTTCAAAGTCTCGAGGGGTAGCTTCGCGATGCAAGGGGAACACATGGCATGAGCAGAAGCTGGACAGAGCCTGTGCCACAGCAGGTAGCAAACAGCAGCAGTAGAGTGAGCTGAGCTCTGGCAAGGGGCGCTGAAATAACAACCCTGAGACCCCCCCCCAACAGCACACCTCCTCCAGCAAGGCACTGAAATAACAACCCTGAGCCCATCCCAACAACACACCTCCTCCAGCAAGGCGCTGAAATAACAACCCTGAGCCCCCCCAACAACACAACTCCTCCAGGAAGGCGCTGAACTAACAATGCTGACCCCCCCACACACAACACACCTCCTGCAGAAAGGCACTGAACTAACAACCCTGAGCCACCCCAAAAACACACCTCCTCCACCAATGCACTGAAATAACAACCCCGAGCACCGACCAACAACACACCTCCTCCAGCAAGGCGCTGAAATAACAACCCTGAGCGCCCCCAACAACACACCGCCTCCAACAAGGCCCTGAAATAACAACCCTGAGCCCCCCCAACAACACACCTCCTCCAGCAAGGCGCTGAAATAACAACCCTGAGCCTCCCCAACAACACACCTCCTCCAGCAAGGCGCTGAAATAACAAACCTGAGCACCCCCCCAAAACTCACCTCCTCCAGCAAGGCGCTGAAATAACAACCCTGAGCCCCCCCAACAACACACCTCCTCCAGCAAGGCGCTGAAATAACAACCCTGAGCCCACCAACAACACACCTCCTCCAGCAAGGCGCTGAAATAACAACCCTGAGCCTCCCCAACAACACACCTCCTCCAGCAAGGTGCTGAAATAACAACCCTGAGACCCCCAACAACACACCTCCTCCAGCAAGACGCTGAAATAACAACCCTGAGCACACCCCCAACAACACACCTCCTCCAGCAAGGCGCTGAAATAACAACCCTGAGCCCCCCCAAAAACACACCTCCTCCAGGAAGGCACTGAAATAACAACCCTGAGCCTCCCCAACAACACATCTCCTCCAGCAAGGCGCTGAAATAACAACCCTGAGACACCCAAAACACACCTCCTCCAGGAAGGCGCTGAAATAACAACCCTGAGCCTCCGCAACAACACACCTCTTCCAGCAAGGCGCTGAAATAACAACCCTGAGACCCCCAACAACACACCTCCTCCAGCAAGGCGCTGAAATAACAACCCTGAGACCCCCAACAACACACCTCCTCCAGCAAGGCGCTGAAATACCAACCCTGAGACCCCCAGAAACACACCTCCTCCAGCAAGGTGCTGAAATAACAACCCTGAGCCCCCCCACCAACACACCTCCTCCAGGAAGGCGCTGAAATAACAACCCTGAGCCTCCGCAACAACACACCTCTTCCAGCAAGGTGCTGAAACAACAACCCTGAGACCCCCAACAACACACCTTCTCCAGCAAGGCACTGAAATACCAACCCTGAGACCCCCAGAAACACACCTCCTCCAGCAAGGCGCTGAAATAACAACCCTGAGCCCCCCCACCAACACACCTCCTCCAGGAAGGCGCTGAAATAACAACCCTGAGCACACCCCCAACAACACACCTCCTCCAGCAAGGTGCTGAAATAACAACCCTGAGCCCCCCAACAACACACCTCCTCCAGCAAGGTGCTGAAATAACAACCCTGAGCCCCCCAACAACACACCTCCTCCAGCAAGGCGCTGAAATAACAACCCTGAGCCCCCCCCAACAACACACCTCTTCCAGCAAGGTGCTGAAATAACAACCCTGAGACCCCCAACAACACACCTCCTCCAGCAAGGCGCTGAAATAACAACCCTGAGACCCCCAGAAACACACCTCCTCCAGCAAGGTGCTGAAATAACAACCCTGAGCCCCCCCAACAACACACCTCTTCCAGCAAGGCGCTGAAATAACAACCCTGAGCACACCCAACAACACACCTCCTCCAGCAAGGCGCTGAAATAACAACCCTGAGCCCCCCCCAACAACACACCTCCTCCAGCAAGGTGCTGAAATAACAACCCTGAGCCCCCCCAACAACACACCTCCTCCAGCAAGGCGCTGAAATAACAACCCTGAGCACACCCCCAACAACACACCTCCTCCAGCAAGGCGCTGAAATAACAACCCTGAGCGCCCCCAACAACACACCGCCTCCAACAAGGCCCTGAAATAACAACCCTGAGCCCCCCCAACAACACACCTCCTCCAGCAAGGCGCTGAAATAACAACCCTGAGCCTCCCCAACAACACACCTCCTCCAGCAAGGCGCTGAAATAACAAACCTGAGCACCCCCCCAAAACTCACCTCCTCCAGCAAGGCGCTGAAATACCAACCCTGAGACCCCCAGAAACACACCTCCTCCAGCAAAGTGCTGAAATAACAACCCTGAGCCCCCCAGAAACACACCTCCTCCAACAAGGCACTGAAATAACAACCCTGAGCCCCCCAACAACACACCTCCTCCAGCAAGGCTTCGCCTCCCAGATTGCCACAGCTGAGGACCAGGCATTCAAAACACATGAGGTTATGGGAAAGATCTGATTTAAACCTTCACAATAGTTGAATATTTTTATCTCCAAATGCCTTACTATGTATTCTGCCTTCATATAAACAGAATAAAAGACAAAACTCATTTAATTAATCCTAAAATTAAGTTTAATTTTATCCATCAACATGAGGCAAGAATTTGGTACCCCTGACAAATTCTGAATTTGTGGGTTTGGAATTATTACATTAAGTAGAAAGTGTTTAATCTAATGAGTACCTATTAAATAATTCCAAAGCATGCTCTGAACGTCACTGGACACAAGTATCTAGGGGTCCATGCTAAAGCACATTGTCATGGTCATAGTGGACACCTGTGTGTCGAATGCCGGCTTGAGTGACGATGAGGAGGCAGGATGATGACAGAGAGCATTTGATGTCACTGGGCTGGAGAGATGACTCAGCAGTTAAAGGTGCTTGCTTGCAAAGCCTAATGACCTGGTTTGATTCTCCACTGTCCACGTAAAGCCAGATACACAAAGTGGTACTTGCATCTGGAGTTTATAGGCAGTGTTGTGAGGCCCTAGTGTGCCCATAATTTCCCTCTCTCTCTCTTTCCTTGCAAATAAATTAAAAAATATTTATAATATATATATTTTTTACTTTATTTGAGAGAGAGAGAAAGAGGAAGAGACAGATAGAGGGAAAGAAAATGTGTGTGCCAGGGCCTCCAGCCACTGCAAACAAACTCTAGACACACATGCCACCTTGTGCGTCTGGCTTATGTCAGTCTTGGGGAATTGAACCTGGGTCCTTTGGCTGTGCAGCCAAATCAAAATAAAAAATATTTTGAAAAAAACAGTTTGAAAAAATTGAGAACAAGAACCCCGTGGGTGAAGGGACTGCATACGACCCTGTGGCATGAGCACGGACGTTGGACCAGCCAGCTCAGAGTTTGAAAAGAGGCCGTGTAACCTCTGGGCCCCATGTCTTCATTTGCACATATGGTTACATGTACATATGTCCCTTAATGGAGGAATATACTCCAAAAAAGTGTTACTGGGTCATGTTGTTTATGTCATCAAGTTAAAATTGCTACCACATCATGGTGATAGGGGTTGGGAAGCAGCCTCCCGTGTGGGGCCCATTGCCATCCGAGACACGGTGAGCAGTTCCGCAGACTGAGTGCACCCAGTGTCTGGACTAGGGTCACTGCAGTCGGTGCGCTTCCAGAGACTTTCAGACGTGCAAAGCACATGTGACAGTCCCGACTTTTCCTTTCTCCTTCCCCTTTATGTTTTTTGTTTGTTTGTTTGTTTTTTCAGGATAATATCTAAGGAGAGGTAAGGCAGAGAAAATACAGAGTGTAGTCACATCACTCCGCTGTGGTGTATCTGCATTTGGATTGAGTCTGTTCACAGGACGGAAAGAACAACGCTCTTGGAGCAGCAGCGCGGCTCTGTTTCTCAAGGGCTGCGGGATCAGTGCCCTGAGCTCTGTTTCTCCCCAGCTGGGCCATGGGGTTACTATGACAGCAGATTTCGGGGAGTCTGCTGACACAATATGCAGGGCTCACTGTGGGAAAAGGCAAACAGACAAGAGAGGCTCTGTCAGCACTGCTTGAGAATTTGAGGGTTGACCCTGTGCCACACAGCAGGGTCCCTGTCCTGACCGCTCTCAGGTCAGGGCATTGAGGAAAGAGGGACCTGAGTAAAAATAGAAAGAATTGTTTGCACAGAACCTTCTGTGAGACGCCGGTTCTCAGTGTTGTTTCCCTTTTTATCCCTCTAAGAGATTCACAGAAAGAGGAATGTGAGGGCATCTCTCACTTCCTGGAATGGTTTTGCCAGCTTGAGAAATCCCAGCTGGGCGAATGAGCGGCTGGTGCTGAGCCTCAGAGCGGAGGGGCGCGGGGAGGCCGGCTAAGCACAGCGACTCTGTCCCACAACTGAGGGCAACAGAAAGTAAAATCAGAGTGAAATGAGCGTAACTGTGTGTGTGTGCTGAGCTGTGCTTGACAAGCATGTTTATCTATGCGTGGTGAACACGTGCGGGCTGCTGTGTGTGCACGTGTACGTGTGGCCAGGGCTTGGTGATAGGTGGCTCACTCAAGTGTGTTCCAACTTGTTTTGGGTTGTCTCGGGGTTTCTCATTGAACCTAGCTAGAGTTGACCAATCCGGCTAGAATAAGTACGTGGCGAGTCTCAGGGATTCCCTGTCTCTGTCTCCCCAGTGCTGGGGTTGTAGGCATGCACCACCATGCCAGGCTTCTGTGTGCATTCTGGGCATCTGGACACAGGTCCTCAGGCTTGTTCAGCAAGCACTTGACCCACTGAGAGCCATCTCTCCAGCCCACATGAGTGTCATTTCTTCTGAATGCTTGGGAGTCTTGTAGGCACAGGACATAGGAGGAGAAAAGCTTGGGACTTCGCGGTCGGGGTTCTCCGTGGCTGCCTCAATGCAGCCAGTTTCTCTGCCAGACTTGGCGTTGCTGCTGCTTCCCTTCCTGACGATTCTCTCCAGACAGCCCCACACACATGGTTTCCATTCTGTCCATACTGGAATGATCAATCCGTCTACTATGTTTTTATTCCAGTCATTTCAAATGTGTCCAAGATATAGATGGTGTGTGTTTGTGCCACAAGCAGGGTTACAGGGTGTGTGCTCATACCACAAGCAGGGTTATAACATGAGCTTGTGCCACCAACAGGGTTCATTGCGGAAAGAATTACAGTCATTTCCAATCACTGGGCTGTGGAGTACGAAGACCTAGAATTATTTCAAAGCCACAACAAGATTGATGTCTACCCCAAGAATGATAAAAAAAAGTCTTTATGCATGTGTACATCCTGCTGTATTTATAATTCATGCAGCTTAAAATGAATTAAAGCCAGTATATGAAAGGCTTCCCGAATTTCCGGTGGCTTCCTATTATGTGTCTCCATAGATTACAGAAGCCAAAGCATGGCATGGGGATTGGAAGGTTTCCTCAGAGGGAGATAGGGGTCTTGTAGTCAATGAATATGGAAAGAAACAGATTCCATATTGTGGGGGATATGTATTCTAGCATTGACATAACAAAGAATAAAATGCCAAAATACCTTTTCTTACTAATTCAGAGGCTATCTTTCTGTGTGTGGATAGACCATGCTAACATTACAAATACATTTATACATAACAGTATCACTTATAAAATGAGATGAAATATTTATTTTCATACACTAAGTGCTTGCCACCCAAGCATGAAGATCTGAGTTCAGATCTCCAGATCCCATTAAGAACTGGAAGTGGTGGTGTGTGTCTGGGTGTGTAATCCCAGTGATGGAGAGGCAGAGATAGGAGCATCCCTCAGACTCCGTAGTCTCGCTAAATGAATAAGTTCTAGGTTTAGTGACAGACCCTGTCCCAACAACATAAGGTGGAAAGTGCCTGAGGAAGACACTGCCATTGATGTCTGGCCTCCGCACACATGGACACATATATTAGAATGCACACACACACACACACACACACACACACACACACACACACACACCACACAACAAAACATATGAAGGACAGGAAAGTATTTGAGGCCCTTGCACTACAGGACTGCATGCAGGATTGCAATGCTGCGTAGGCGGGGAATGGGAATGTCACAGGAAGCTGGTGCTACAATAGGCGGAGCAGAGCAAGAGCAGGTGAGGTAATCCGGGCCCCTCAGGGAGTGAGCGACAAGCTGTCTCAGGTGATCCTGAGAGCGTGGCTAGGTGGAAGGTTACGAGACAGTAATATTTTTAGGCTGACTTTTGACAAACATGCCAGGGAAAATCAAAAGAGAAATTGCTTTTGCCACCAGCGGTGCTGGAATTAGCTGTCCTCCACGGGGCACAGCATATCTGATATAAAACGTGAAATGATAAAACATGAAGAAAAACACAGGAGGGAATCTTTGGGATTTGGTGATAGGCAAACGGTTCTTCAATTTGATAGCAGATACAAATCCATTAAAAGGGAAAGCTAAGTGAGGCCTCATCAAAGTGACAGGTTGCTCTTGGGAAAAGACCTTGCAGACGCACATGTCTCACAACCACTCCTCTGGATGCACGGTGAGCTCCCCAGATTCAAGAGTACAGGTGGGGCCGGAGAATGGCTCAGTGGTTAAAGGCGCTTGCTTGCGTGTCAAGCCCAAAAGTCCAACAACCCACGGTTCGATTTCCCCAGTACCCACATAAAGCTGACGCACAAAATGGCACACGTGTTTGGACTTCGTTCACAGGGCCCTGGCATGTCTATCTTCACTCTCTTTCTGTTTGCCTCTGTGTATGTGTGTATGCAGAGTATGTGTGATATGGTGTGTGTGGTGTACGTGTGTGTGGGACAGATGCACACACCCCGTGTGCACATGTGCAGAGGCCAGAGGAGAACTTCAGGTGTCCTTTAATCACTCACCTGCCTGGGCCCCTGTTTTCTTGGCCTCCACACCATTTCCAAGAGCCATTTTCACTTTTTTTTTTCATTTAAGAAGCCCTAAACATTTTCTGTTCCTTGTCCCCTGCTTGCTTGGCGTTACAGACGTGTGTGGACACACCCAGCTGTTTACATGTGTGCTGGGGAACTGAACTAGGTTGGTATCAAGCCCTCTCAGGCCCTCATTCTTGTGCAGCAAGCTCAACTGCCCAGCCATCTCCCCAGCTCCTATTAATTTGTATTTTGCATACATTTTTTTTCTATTTTGTCAAAGGAATTTTATGAGACATTGTGACATGCAAGGTACCTTGTGATAAAATTATTCTGCAATTATTATGTATTATGTAAGGAAAATCAAGTAAAGGAGAACAAAGTTCAGAGAAACAGGGTGAACCAAGTCAAGCAAATATGATGACGTCAGGGATGAGGTTTGTATGCAAAGCAATCCTTGGCTCTTGGTGGCAGTTAGCCACAATCTGAAAACTGGTTTGCAGGATCTCTGAAAGCAGGAACTCTGTTTTCCAGATTATAGATTACCCAGAACAGTGATCAGCACGCTGTGGCTATTTTGGGAAACAACATTCCTTCATGGGATAATGTTGCCAATGAGTGCAAAGTCTCCGTATTTGGTTGATAAGTGAATATAAAAGGTAAGAAAAACACAAAATGGCTGGACAGATGAATCATACTCACAATTTCGTTGTAGGTGGGGTCTGTGCGTTTTGGAACAGACCTTGTTTTCCTCTTACGAACTTCACTGGGATGTGGTAGAAGGTAAAACTCCACATGAGCAGTTGGCGCGGAGCCATCTGGGAGATGCTGCAGAGGGAAATGGCCATAAATATTAATGTCGTTGCTACCAAAGAAAACAAAAACATGGCCGGCACGGAGTATCCAGACCACAGCCAGGAGCGGGATTTATTATAGTCACTCGAGTTCATCAGGAAACAAGAGAGAAATCCAAAGAAAAACATCTTTACTCAGAAATAAGCACAGCTACATTTTAAAAGGAAAACAAATTTCCGAGTTAAGTTTGTATGTGTGAGCGGTAGCATGTTTGTGTATGTGGATGCATGTGTGTGAGTGGGCTGTGGGCATGCATGTGTTAGTGAGTACGGAGGCCAGAGACAGTGTTGAGCATCGGTTTTCGGATGCTATGCTTATTTTGTGTGTGTGTGTTTATTTACTTATTTTTTGAGACAGGGTCTCTCATTGGCCTACTGGCTGCCCAGTGAGCTCCAGGAATCCGCCTGTCTTCATCTCCCTGGAGCAGGAATCGTGATGAGGGCTGCCATACTTGGCTTACTTTTTAAAATACATTCATTTATTTATTTATAAAGAGAGGATGAGAGCTCTACTTGGTGAGGGAGAACGGAGTCGGTCCCGTGCTTGGCATTTCCTCATTTGTCCCTGGAGGGTCCTGATATTTTGAAGGGGCTCTGTTTGGAATAGAGTTGCAGGACTTGGCAACTGAAAAATGCAAAAAGCTGGCTGAAGAGATGGCTTAGTGGTTAAGGTGCCTGCATGTAAATCCAAAGTACCCAGGTACAATTCCCCAGGACCCACATAAGCCAGGTGCACGAGGTGGCACATGTGTCTGGAGTTTGTTTGCAGTGGCTGAAGGCCCTATTGCGCCTAATCTCTCTGTCTCTGTCTCTCAAGTAAATAACTAAAGAAAAAATGCAAGAAATACAATTAATTTTGAGCTTAACATGCTGATTTTTTTAAGCATTAAAATAACCCAGTATTGTACTTGACATATTTACCTATTTATAATTCCTATTTGACTGAATTGTCCTACGTTATCTGCTAACCTTAGCTTTGAGCGTCTCCTGCCTCAGTCAGGATCCTCCAGGCTTTTGTGTATTTGTGAAATAGGTGCAAAGTTCACCCAGGCTGTAAAAATTAAATAATTTAGATGCTAACAATATTTTTAGCTACAAGTCTGATGAGCAAGCTCTAGGGATTTTCCTGGTGAAAGTTTTACAGAGAGATCCCAGGATGGTGCCCTGTGCATTCCCTTTCACGACACGGTACCATGGATGCAAGGCGGTGCTGAGAGCAGTGGACATGGCTGTAACCCACATATCCTACAGCCCCTCACGTCCACTCTTCGGGGGGCCCCAGTGGCCCGGCTGGCCAGTAGCATGGTCTTGGCAGAGCAGGCGCGACGACTGTTCGACAGCGTTGTGGGTGCCCTGCAGCCAGGCCCATGCTGCAGAGGACACTGCCATTGGATCCTGGTGGCAGTCTGCTGGAGGTGCGGGATGGAAGCTTCCAGCTACAGCCAAACATCTACCTGGTGGGCTTCCGCAAGGCCCTCCTGGGCATGGCAGCTGCAGCCGAGGAGCTGCTGGGCAATCACCCCGTGCAGGGTGCGATCAGCGTACCCCAGGGCATCCGAGCTGCCGTGGAGCACGCGGGCAAGCGCCAGATGTTGCTGAAGCCGCACAGCCGCATCCAGGTGTTTGAGGGCGCCGAGAACACCTCGCCCCACCACGACGCGCTGCGGGCTGCGCTGGCCATCCGGCAGCTGGCCGACGGGCGCACGGCCGACGACCTGCTGCTTGCGCCCACCTCAGGTGGGGGCTCGGCCCTGCTGCCCGCCCCCATCCGCCTGTTACACTGGAGGAGAAGCGGATGCTCACCAAGCGTGGAGCCGCCATCCAGGAGCTCAAGGGGGCGGGCTGGCTCAGGCTGCCCCTCCTGCTCAGGTGGTCAGTCTCATCCTGTCAGACGTGGTTCCAATGCGCTGCTGCTGGCCGAGGCCTAGAGACAGGCCGAGGCGCTGGGCTACCGTCCCTTCGTGCTGAGCACAGCCATCCAGGGTGATGTGGAAAGGGTGGCCCTGATGCATGGGCTACTCGCCCGAGTGGCTGGAGCCCGCCTCTCCCCATCCATGGTTGGGACTTCCATAGAAGAGGAGGCAAAACTCCACGAGCTGGTGGCTGAGCTCCAGATCCCAGGCCTGCAGCTGGAGGAGCCTCTGAACGTGTGGCGCAGGCTAAGGGCCCCGTCTCCTGCTGGCTGGTGGCGAGCCCACGGTACAGCTGCAGGGCTCTGGCAAGGGAGCTTAGAACCAGGAACTCGCCCTAAATGTTGGAGCAGAGCTGGGAAGACGGCCACTGGGGCCTATTGATGTGCTGTTTTTTTTTTTAATATTTTTTTAATTTATTTATTTGAGAGCGACTGACACAGAGAGAAAGACAGATAGAGGGAGAAAGAGAGAATGGGCGCACCAGGGCTTCCAGCCTCTGCAAACGAACTCCAGATGCGTGCGCCCCCTTGTGCATCTGGCTAACGTGGGACCTGGGGAACCGAGCCTCGAACCGGGATCCATAGGCTTCACAGGCAAGCGCTTAACCGCTAAGCCATCTCTCCAGCCCAATGTGCTATTTTTGAGTGGGCAGGATGGGCCCACAGACGCTGCCGGGGCCTGGGTCATGTCTGAGCTGGTCAGCCAGGCTGCTGCTGAGGGCCTGGGCCTGGCCAGCTTCCTTGCCCACAATGACTCGCATACCTTCTTCTGTCGCTTCCAGGGCAGAGCACACCTGCTCTACACAGGGCTGACAGGGACCAATGTCATGATGCCCACCTCCTGCTTCTGCGGCCTCAGTGACGGCGTAGATTACATTTGGAGAGTCCATAGAGGCCTGCAAGGGCAGGGTCCCTGGGAAGACCAGCGCTGTCTCCAGTGCCTCCCATGCTTTAGGGGATCCTTTCCTTGGCTCTGGCTGCTTGGTTGGTCCACATGCCTTGCACAGATCTGCTCCATATTCTTTACCCCAGCTGGATTGAAAGATGGGGGCTTCCTTCCACCCCCAGAAAATCTGTCAGAGCCGGAATGAACAGGTCTGAACCGGAATGAACTGGTCTGAACAGGAAAAAACTGGTTTGAACCAGTCTGAACCAGAAAAAAAGCTTTGACCCAGTAAATACCGGAAAACTGGTCATAGCCAGAATGAACAAATCTGAACCAGAATGAATCGGTTTGTATTGGTAAAAATCAGTTTGAACCAGTCTGAACCGTAAAAACTGCATTGATCCAGTAAAAACCGGAAAATCAGTCAGAGCCAAAATGAACAGGTCTGAACCGGAATGAACCAGTAAAAACCAGTAAACTGGTCAGAGCTGGAATGAGCATGTCAGAACCGGAATGAACCTGTCTGAACCGGTAAAAATTGCTTTGAACCAGTAAGAACCGGAAAACCGTTTAGAGCCTGGATGAACTCATCTGAACTGGAATGAAATAGTCTGAACCAGAACAAACCAGTTTGAACCAGGCTGAACCGGTTAAAACAGGTTTGAACCAGTCTGAACCAGTAAAAACTGCTTTGAACCGGTAAAAACCTTTAAACCTGTCCAAGACAAAATAAAACTGTCGGAACCATAATGAACTGGTTTGAACTGGTGAAAACTGGTTTCAACTGATCTGAACCAGAAAACACCGCTTTGAACCAGTAAAAACCAAAAAAAAAAAAAAAAAAAAAAACAAAGTACAGCAGTTAACCCCAAGGACCAAGACAAGCCCCTTGGCCAGTTCACAGCTCTTCTCTCCCCCAGGCAGCTCCTCTGCCCAGCTCTTCAACCTGCTTGTTCTATGGAGTGAAGCAAGGGGGACTGAAAATAAAAAGGGCCATACAGGGCTGGAGAAATGACCTTGGTGGTTAAGGCGCTTGCCTGTGAAACCTAAGGGCCCAGGTTCAATTCCCCAGAACCCACATAAGCCAGATGCACATGGTGTATGCACCAAGTTTGTTTGCAGTGGCTAGATGCCCTGGCACTCTCATATTTCTCTCTCTCTGTACGTCTCAAGTAAATAAATTTAAAATGTTAAAAATAATAGAGAGAGGATGAATGAATGAATGACTATTGGCATGCCAGGGCCTCCTTCCACTGCAAAGTCCAGATGAATGTGTCACGTTTTGCATCTGCCATTACGTATGTACTGAACCCAGAGTGGCAGGTATTGCAAGCAAACACCTTAACTGCTGAGCCATCTCCCCAGTGGGACCTGGCTCTATTATTATTATTGTTATTATTTTGAAAGAGAGAGAGAGAGAAAGAGAGAGAGACAAAGGGAGAGAGAGAGAGAGAGAGAGATAGGAATTGGCATGTCAGGGCCTCAGCCACTGGTACTGAACTCCAGAAGCCTGTGTCACCTAGTGGGTATGTGCTACCTTGCACTTGCCTCACCTTTGTGCATCTAGGGAGTCACACATAGGTCCTTAGGTTTGGCAGGCAAGCGCCTTAACCACTAAGCCATCTCCCCAGTGCCATACCTGGCTTTTTTTAATGTGGGTTTGGGGGACTAAACTCAAGACATGCTTGCACAGTAAGCATTTTACCGACTGAGCTATCTTCCCAACACCCAGGTTCAAAAGTCCATTTTTATAGTCTACTTTTCATAGTAAAATCTAAATTTGCATTTTTGTCAAAAACAGTCAAGAGGTGATATTAGTCATAAGCAGAACTAGGAATTAAGTGGCTTGGAACAGTGTACAGTTCTCTGGAATTCAGAAAACTCAGGTTCAACACACACAATGAGCTGGAGCCCTTAAGACATGTATTATATGATATCTAATTATAAAGTAGTTTAATGAAAAGGGCAATTAGATCTACAGCTTTAAATTCCTTCCGGAGTCTCTGTCTCCCGCCTGACTTCCTGTCACCTCAGGGTCCCCTGAGGAGGGGACTTAAGAGCTTCCATTCTTTTTGACTTTCCCCTCCGATCTACTATGGGCAATCTTAGTTCTTAATTCACCTTTTGAAAAGTGGCTCTACCATTCCACTTCAAAACAACTGGAAACCATGAGACTTCAAGAAAGTGGATCCTGCTTTTGTGATCTTGGTCCAGTGGACAGTAAATGACCCAAAATCCTGAACAATTAGATTGACAAAGTGAGAAGGTTCACATGTTTTTAAAGAGGATGATGTACAAGTCAAATTTGAGTAAACAAGGGCTCATTTTTAAAAAAAAAATTATTTATTTATTTGAGAGCGACAGACACAGAGAGAAAGACAGAGAGAGAGAGAGAGAGAGAGAATGGGCGCGCCAGGGCTTCCAGCCTCTGCAAACGAACCCAGAAGCGTGCGCCCCCTTGTGCATCTGGCTAACGTGGGACCTGGGGAACCGAGCCTAGAACCGGGGTCCTTAGGCTTCACAGGCAAGCACTTAACCGCTAAGCCATCTCTCCAGCCCCAAGGGCTAATTTTTTAAACTACAGTCTAACTGTAAATATGTAATTAAAAAAATATTTTTCAGGGCTGGAGAGATGGCTTAGTGGTTAAGGCATTTGCCTGGAAAGCCAAAGAACCTAGGTTGAATCCTTCAGGACCCACATAAGCCATATGAACAAGGTGGCACATGTATTGAGTTGATTTGCAGTCGCTGAAGGCCCTGGAACACTCATTCTCTCTCTCTGTATCTGCTTCTTTCTTTCTTTCTTTCTCTCTCTCTCTCTAATAAAAATAAATAAATAAATAATCTTAATAAAAGCATTAAAAAAATTTTTTTTTCATAGTTCTTGATTATTCTAAGTGTCTGTCACCATCATCCTGGGGATGGTTGTCAGGCTAGCAGTAAGAGCAGTATTAATGGTGTCACTTCTGCAATTTCTCCTGGGCCAAGCAGGTGTGGTAGAAGTAGAAAGTCTTGTGATGGATTGACTGAGGAATTCATGACCTCACAGTGATTACTGTAATTCCATTGAGGTGAACCCCCAGAGTAACAGGAGTTGGAGTGAGGGGATAAGAGTATATAAAATAAATTTAAAATTTTTTTTTTTTTAATTTCTGAGAAAGAGACAGACAGACACACACACACACACAAAAAGAGAGTGCTCCAGAGATTTTGGCCATTCCTAATAAACTCCAGACTCATATGCCAATTTGCCCATCTGGCTTTACATGGGTGCTGGAGAATTGAACCCTAGCCTGGAAACTTTGCCAGCAAGTACTTTTAACTGCTGAGACATCTCCCCTACCCAAATCTGTAACTTGTACAAATATATTTTAATACTATAACACTAAGTGATAGTCACATGTGCCTTAATGGCCTCAGAGGTCATATGTCTTCAGTGCACAGAGTCTATAGTCCTTTCACCCAGACTACATCCTGTGGTCTCATAAGACAATTCCATGTGATTTTTGTTTTTAGGTGCCGGAGAAGTGAACCCACGGCCAGAGCATGTTACACATGTGCTCTGCCGGAGCATGTTACACATGTGCTCTGCCATGGAGCTGCAGCTCCCACCCCAGGCACCCATTATGGATTGACCAAGCAAGAGAAACCCAAGGCTGGCTTACAGGTTGTTGTGCCCACTATCGGCACTGCTCAGATGTGGATGGCCCTTCCTGTTCTGGGATGAGTCTAGAGGCGGCAGTGAAGGGAGAGCTTTCTGGTGGCAGAACTTCCAGCTGAGCACCTGCCTCTTCACATTGCTTGCATGAACACTGCCTGCTGTGTTTATATGCCACTCTTGAGCTGTGGCCAGTGGTTTGGCTAGAAGGCCAGGGACTTGAAAAGGAGGCAGGAAAAGCTGGTGAGATTCAGAAATTGAGGCTAGAGCTTTGTGGGTAGATTATTTTTGAATGCACAAAAATAACTGTGCAGCTATTTGGGGTGCTGTGTAAATTCTAATCAAAGTAGGGTGCCAGCTGAGGACTGCATTAATTAAGTGCCTCGAGGAGATCCATTCTGGGGACAGCTATCACCCCTGCCATTTCCCAATGGGCTCACGAGCAATGTAATCACTGTGGAAAGATGGACATTTGTTATGGACTCAGCAGCATGGACTTCCACTCATCAAGCTGATCTACCGATGGCCACTGCTGAGTGCCCAGTCTGCTCAAAACAGAGATGGACACAGCCCTACCTGTGATGCTACCTGTGATGGTTTGAAGGTAAATGTGTGTCCCCCATAACCTCAGGTATTTTTTTTATTAAGGTTAAGCTTCCTGCTTAAGTCCCTAGCACCCTGCTGGAGGTGATGTCACGGGGGCAGACCCTGGGGTCCAGCTCCAAGGTGGATTTGGGGTGGATCTGGATCACAGCTCAAAGGTGTGCTTGAGATCGGGCTGTTCGGATTTGTGGTCCTGGCTGTTGGTGGTTTTCTCTCTGCTTGGGTCTGCGGAAGGGATCCAGCTTCTTCCAGCACTGATGGGACTCCCCCCGGATCTCTAACTTGAAATAAATCCTTCCCTCCATAAACTGTGTCTCACCGGATGTTCATTGCAGCATTGTGGAGCTGCCTACAATACCCTGAGAGGTGTGAACTGGGACTAGAAGTGTTATGCACAGGAAGCATGGGGAGTGTGGCGTGGAAGACGACAGTTACAGACACCAAAGAAGTCACACGTCCAGTTACAGCAATCAAGGCTATTCTATAAGGATTTAAAAAATTATTTATTTATTTATTCATTTAAGAGCAAGAGGCAGAGAGAAAGAGAAAGAATGGGCACACCAGGGCCTCCGGCCACTGCAAAAAACTCCAGATGCATGTGCCACTTTGTGCCTCTGGCTTATGTTGGTACTGGGGTTTGCACAGAAAATATTTTTGCTTCTTTCCTCTTATTGCCCTAATATGGAACATAAAGTCATTGACTTTGTGCAACAGTCTTTAATTATTGTTAACTTTACACTTTACATCATAGTATTTGAGCTACAGGATTTTTTTTTTTTAAAATTTTTATTTATTTATTTGAGAGCGACAGACACAGAGAGAAAGACAGATAGAGGGAGAGAGAGAGAATGGGCGCGCCAGGGCTTCCAGCCTCTGCAAACGAACTCCAGACGCGTGCGCCCCCTTGTGCATCTGGCTAACGTGGGACCTGGGGAACCGAGCCTCGAACCGGGGTCCTTAGGCTTCACAGGCAAGCGCTTAACCGCTAAGCCATCTCTCCAGCCCGAGCTACAGGATTTTAATGAAATTACACAACACTCAAAGAGTGTTTCTTCTTTGCTGAAGAAAGAGTTGGAATGTTTTTGGTTGTAGGCAACATGATTGTAGCATGTCCAGTAGAATTATGACTTTGCCACTGTCTTTATTTGACCTGCTCTATTTCTGACCTGGGCTGGTTCACCCTTCCCTAGCTTGCTTGGTGGTTCCCTGCTCCTGGGAGGTCATCATACCGATGCCGAACACGCGATCTGCCTAGCGCACTACAAATGATCCTCCTGCCTCAGCCTCCCAATAGCTGGGATGACTGTCACATGCCACCGTGCCCAGCCACTGTCTTCATTTGAGTGCTAAGTATGGTGAAGGAGATGCACACTGATGCCAAGCTGGCTCGTAATGGCTGATTTTGTGTGTCAACTTGACAGAGCCACTGGATGCTAACATACCAGCCTCATCCTTATTTCTGGATGTGTTTAGGAGGTCTTTCCAAAAACAATGAACAGTTGAATTTATTTTTCGTACAGAGGACTGAACCTAAGACCTCCCACGTGTTAGTAAGCGTCTTACACTGAGCTACATCCAGAGTCCAAAATGAGCAGTTGTGTATGTAGAAAGATCACGACTACTGCCTTCTGTACTGTGGGGTAGGCATCACTCAGTCCATCAAGGGCCCAAGTAGAACCAAATGGCAAGGACAGGACTTGCTCTTACGTCTGACTGTTATTGCACTTCTCTTGTCTTCAGACTGGCCCTGTGTTCTCTTAGTTCTTGGGTCTTTGTACTTAAACGGGAACACACACTGCCAGCTTTTCCGGATCTCCAGCTTGCACGGAGCAGGTCCTGGGGGTTCACGGTCAATCCCATCAGCCCATCCCACACGCTGTCTCTTTACTGGAGTTCATATCATTGTAAAACCCTGCTTCTGAATCTATCTCTATCCTATTGGTTGTGCTTCCCTGGTGAACACTGACTAATGTGGCAGGTATTTTAGCTTTGCATCAACTCATTTTTTTCCCTTCTGCAAGTGTAGATTGAAGATGATACCCATCTCACCCGATTTTAAAGACCAAATAAGGCATTCCATGCGAGGGCAGTGATAAGACAGTAAGAGTTAGGAATTGTTAGAATTTTTATTTCCTATAAAGTACACATGAATGTACTACATGTGCTGATTGGACAAACATCCTAATATACTATGACATTCACATAGAGCACGGTTTCATGGCCTCAGTCCCATAAACTTTTGGGACTATACGAATTTTTTCTATTTAAAAATTATTTATTTGTGTGTGTGTGTGTGTGTGTGTTGCGTCCATACTTAATGCATGCCAGTAAACGAATGCCTAACATATGAGCCACCTCCACCTTTTGTGTCTGGCTTCAGACTAGAACCTGGGTTGGCAGGCTTTGCAAGCAAGTGCCTTTAATTGCTGAACCATCTTTCCAACACCTACCCCCATGACTCTTTTGTTGCAGGAGTCTGCTCTGTGCATTGTAAGATATTTCAACAGCATTCTTGCTTCTACGACTAAATGCCAAGCCATAGCATCTTTTTTATTGTCAAACAAAAGATGTCCCAGGCATTTATCAATGTCACCTTGGGGGGAAAATAGGCCCAAACTGAGAATCAGTGATGTAGATCACTCCCAAATAAGAGTCTTTACTTGATGTTTATTATCCAAGTGTAGTGATCTCTGGACATTTCCACCTGAGTGTTTTCTTGGCATGCTTACATCCAATAAACCCTACCTCAATCCATCTCCTATCCTTCCTAATGCCTCCAAAACTGATTGTCTTCCAGCTCATTAAAATTCTGTTAATACTACCTCTCATCTCTGGCACACCCTGACAAGTCCTCAAATACAGTTTTGTACCAAGATCAATTTCCATCATTTTTTTTCCTGTGTGTTTGTGTGTTTGTGTGTGTGTGTGTGTGTGTGTGTGTGCGTGTGTGTGTGTGTGCGTGTGCGTGTGTGTGTGGCATCCATGCTGAGTGTCCCCCTTGATCACTTCCCACTTTATTTTTAGGATGGGGTTGCTCCCTGACTCTAAAGCTCACAGAATTTGCTACATCAGTGGCCATAAAGCCCCTGGGTCCCTCCAGTCTCCACCTTGCAAGCTCTGGGAAAACAGGCATATGCCATCATGTCCGTATTTATGCAGTACTGGGGATCCAACATCAGCTCCTTGTGCTGGCCTGGAAAATACTACCCCCTGAGCAAGACATCTCTGTACCCCCACCCATCATTTCCATCTTTTCTGCCCAGCTCACTTGCCTCCCCAGATCTTAATTCCTGACTTATGATGACAGAATTATTTGGGGATGGATGAAATTGGGTCTCGCCAGGTAGTCCAGACTGGCTGCAATTTCCCGATGCTCCCATCTCAGCACGCACCGCCCTGCCCGATGGTAGAATGGGGTGCCAACTGCCCTGCAATCTTCTATCTCATTCCTTCCCTTATTCTGCATATCCCTAGTATATTTAGCTTGCCCTAAAGTTCATTTGACTGTGTCCCTTCCCTTCTCAAAATGTTCAAGGTTCCTTATTGCCTGAAGAATAAGTTGCAAGTGGCCATGACCAACTGTCAAAACCATCTTGTGCAACTACCATCACCAAGCACTCAGCAAACACTCAAGCTTCAGGCTTCTATTTCAAAGTTGGTGTCCTTGACAAGCTCCCAGAATGTCCTGGGGTTTTAGAATGACAGAGAAAGCGCCGATTTCGATTTAAGCTGGGATTGCAGTAACTGGGAGCAGCAGGCTCCCGTCGTCCTTTAACAGCTGTAAAAGCAGACATTGATCTCCCAGGTCTTTTAGAGAAACTTTTTTCCCCCAATGTAGCTGTGTTATCAACAGCAGTTCTGTTCCTTCCTACTCACTCACGTCCTGTTCCTTTAAGTTCTCAAAACACTTATTTTAAAAGGAAAAACACACACGATCTCTTTATCAGTACTTCTTGTTTCGCCCTTTGCCCCTATGCTTATGTACATTAACTTCCACTTCAAAATGATTAAATAATCCCTTCCTGTATAGCTCTCTTACCTTGGGATTTTTTTTTCTTTTTAGTCTGGCTGTATTTTGACCTTTTGCATAAAGACTATATAGGGACCTTAAGAATCAGAAGGGGCTGGGTGGGGGCGTGCACCTTTAAATCCCAGCACTTAGGAGGCAGAGGTAGGAGGATCATTGCAAGTTCAAGCCCAGCCTGAGACTACGTAGTGAATTCCAGGTCAGCCTGGGCTAAAGTGAAACCCTACCTTGAAAATAAAAACACAAACAACAACCAAATGAATCAGAAGGGTTTGGGGTACAGAGTTCCCCATAGACCCCATCTCAGCAATGGGGCATTTTCTTGTGTCGTGTAGAGATATTCATTCTTGGTGGACTGCTGTGCCCAGCAATTGAACTTTCTCAAAGAAGTCAGCATAATATTTTTAGAAAGTGCTTACAAGGCAATGTGAGGTCATCTAAACTTAATTTTGGTTGCTCATCCTAACTCTGAACTCTATTTATTTTCAACTGGCTATTGAAATGTTGATTATTTTCTATATTTAAAAATTGCTTTGGGGCTGGAGAGATTTCTCAGTGGTTAAGGTGCTTGTCTGCAAAGCTTAAGGATACAGGTTCGATTCCCCAGTACCCACATGAAGCCAGATGCACAAAGTGGTGCATGTATCTGGAGTTCGTTTGCAGTGGCTGAAGGCCTGGTATGCCTATTCTCTTTGTCTCTCTTCTCTCTATCTCTCTCTGCTTGCAAAATAAATAAATATTTTGTTTAAAATATTTTATTCACTATTTATTTATTTGCTATTGCAAATGAGCCTGCTCAGTTTATGTGGGTGCTAAGGAATTGAATCCAGGTCAACAGGCTTTGCAAGCAAACATTTTAAACTACTCAGCCATCTCGCTAGAATTTTTTCAGTTCTTAACCTTTTGGTTAAAAATTAACTCACAAACACATTAGCCGATGTCTACTCGGTTTCACTGTCTTCCGTATCCACTTTATGCCCCACTGCAAGGGTCTCAGGTGATAACACATGAGGAGTTCTCTCTCCTGCAATAACAACACCTTCTTTTTTTCACTCCTTCCTCGGGACCTACTTGAGGCTCTGAAAGTTTGTTTGTTTGCTTGTTTGTTTTTGAAAAGTCATATTTATTTCTTTGGCGAGAGAAAGAAAGTCAGGTAGAGACAGTAGGCGTGCCAGGGCCTCCAGCCCCTGCAGACAAACTCCAGACTCATGCGCCCCTTGTACCTTTGGCTTATGTGGGTACTGGGAATTGAACCTGGGTCCTTAGGCTTCACAGGAAAATACCTTAACCGCTAAACCATCTCTCCAGCCCCATGTTGATGTCTTTGGAAGAACTCCGGAGGTGAGTATGGTCATGGCTTACTCCTCCCTACCCCTGACTGGAAACATGAGGGTTTTAGTTAGTCTCAGAGAGTCCTCAGTCTTCATCCTGCCACTTTCTCCTGGAAACTTGACTTCTGATTGCTGAGGTCTTTCCAGAGGCCTTGTTCATTCTGTGACAGTCCTCGCCTCTTTTCTGAATTCATTTCCTTCCTTCCTCTCTCCCTTTGTTGTTAAACAAGTCTTAAGGAAATGAGTCTTGCCATGGCATTTTCACACGCATGCGTCATCATGCTTTCTCTTACTGTGAGCCTCCCTCACTGTCCCCCATGTTCCTCCCGTGCAGCCCCTTCTCCTCCCAGTCCGCCCCTTCTGCTTTCCCCTTACCTATATTTTACAGCTCTATTTCTCACCTCCCTTGAGGGCGGTTCCTTCCCTCTAATTATCCTAGTTTTAGTTTCATTACCTACCAGCACATATAAATACACACAAATATGTATATGCACACATATGTATAGAACATATTAAAATTAGGTTCCACACATGAAAGAAAGCGCATGGTATTTTCCTTTCTGGGTCTGTCTAATTTCACTTAACATAATGAATTTTAGTGGCTTCGATTTTCCTGCAAATTCCAAAATTTATTTTTCATATTTTATTTTATTTGAGAAGGAGAGAGGAAGAAGAGGCAGATAAGGACAGAAAAGGAATTGGTATACCAGAGCCTCTAGCCATTACAAAGAAACTACAGGCACATACAAAATCTTGTGCACCTGGCTTACGTGGTTTTGCAGTCAGGTTTGCATCGCTGGTAGAAATCAACCAACCAAGAGCAGTTTGTGAGGAAAAAACAAAGGTTTACTTTGGCTTCCAGGCTCAAGGGGGAAGCTCCATGATGAAAGGGAAAACGATGGCATGGACAGGGCTGGACATCACTCTCTGGCCAGCATAGATAGGGTGGACCATAGCAACAGGAGAGTGTGCCAAACACTGACAAGGGGACCCATAAACCTGCCCCCAACGATACACTGTCTCCAGGAGGTATTAATTCCAAAATCTCCATCAGCTGGGAACCTAGCATTCAGAACACCTGTGTTTATGGGGACACCTGACTCAAACCACCACCTGTGGGTACTTGGGGATTCAAACCTGGAGCTGTAGGCTTTGCAGGCAAGCGCATTAACTCTGCTAAGCCGTCTCTACAGTCCCCCAGTTTATTTTTTAAAATATTATGTATTTACTTATGTATTTGAGAGAGATAAAGAGATGGGGGGATGGGCATGCTAGGGGCTCCAGCCACTGCTAACAAACTCCAGATTCATGCACCCCCTTGTGCATCTGGCTTATGTGGGTCCTGTAGAGTTGAACTGGGATCCTTTTGCTTTGCAGGCAAACACCTTCATTACTAAGCCATCTCTCCAACCCCAAAATTTAATTTGTTTTAATGGCTGCATAAAATCCCTTAGTGTATATGTACCAAATTTTAATTATCCATTCACCTGCTAATGGGCATCTGGACTGGTTCCATTTCCTGACTACTGTGAACAATGCTGCAATAAACATGGCTGTGAAGGTATCTAGATGGCACGCTGACTTAAAGTCCTTTGACTATATGCCCAAGGGTGGTGTCCTTGAGTCATATGGTAATCTTTCTTCTTTTTTCTTTTTCTTTTTTTTTTTAATTAATTAATTTATTTATTTGAGAGCGACAGACACAGAGAGAAAGACAGACAGAGGGAGAGAGAGAGAATGGGCGCGCCAGGGCTTCCAGCCTCTGCAAACGAACTCCAGATGCGTGCGCCCCCTTGTGCATCTGGCTAACGTGGGACCTGGGGAACCGAGCCTGGAACCGGGGTCCTTAGGCTTCACAGGCAAGCGCTTAACCGCTAAGCCATCTCTCCAGCCCCTTTTTGCTTTTTCAAGATAGGGTCTTGGGCTGGAGAGATGGCTTAGCGGCAGATAGGTAGATAGGGTCTCACTCTAGCCCTGGCTGACCTGGAACTAACTATGTAGTCTCATTATGGCCTCGAACTCAGGGCGATCCTTCTACCTCTGTCTCTAGAATGCTGGGATTAAAGGTGCATGCCACCACGCCCTGCTCATATGGTAATCTTATTTTCAGTTCTCTTGAGGTTACTCTACACTGATTTCCACATGGCTGCACAAGTTTGCACTGTCACCTGTGAATCAGGGTCCTTCTTTCCCCAAGTCCTCTCCAGCCACTGGTTGTCATGTGCTCCCTTTCTCTATGGAGTACAAGGAAGAGTGGGGGAAACAGGCGTGCTCCTTTATTGTGGTGACTACGGTACTCACAGTGAGTTGTAGAGATGTCTGTGGAGAGTCCGAGCCGTGGGGAGCCTTGGGTAGAAGCGGGACCCCATTAACACCAACTAGTCCCACGGCTCCGACATGCTACTATAGTGTCAAACATAAATATCTTGTTTCATTAATGCAATTTTAATATTCTCAAATCACTGCTGTGGTGAGCTGGTTATGGTATTTATGCCTGTAATCTCGGGTCCTGGAGAGCACAAGGAGGAGGCTCAGGTCAGCCTGGGCTCTACAGTGAGACCCTGCCCTAGAAAATTGTTTTAATTTTTTTTAATTTCCTAAATTTAGCAAATAGTTAGTGACATTTGAAGAATAATTTTTTTTTAATATAGCTTAGAAGGAATGAACTTAAAATCTAAAAGCATAGAAACGAAAGTTTTCAGGGATTTGTAGAATTTACTATGGAAAGGCTTCTTTGTCAACATGAGTGAAATTTAGGACATCGTTAGCTTGGTTATTAGTTATTTTGTTAAATTTTAAAAGCTTGCATACATCTTAGTAACCCTTTGTTCACAATGTTGACCCATCTAATTGGTATGGCTTCAGGTGAATGAATAATTAAGTATGGCCTCTTCTCCCCTGTGCTTCTTGATCCAGATTGCATAGAATTTATGCTACTCCTTCTCATGTAGGCAGGAAATGAAAATGCCTTGAAAATCCATTTAATCACGGAGAGTGAGGGCATACAGGAGCAGTAGCAGGTTGGTTAAAAAACAAAACTAAACAAAATCAACAACCAGCGCAGGTGAACACCATTTCAGCTGCTCATAAAGTGAATCAACTCATCTCGCATTGTGCGGTATGCCATCAGCCCTTGAGTACTTTCATCCGGAGGCTGTGTATTTTCCATACAAAGTAATAACAGCTTCTGCAGGATGAGCATGTGTTATGTCTGAAGCCCACGGTAACCCACAGCTAGCACTCCTGCCCTCATCTTATTGGAGACTCTCCTGTATGCCTAAGTGTCGGGAGCCATTCTGGCTGGACTTGTATCCATAGCCCTAGGCTTCTGGCCGCAGGACATTTAGCAAAACCATAGCAGCCTTCCTGCAAGTAAGATTGTGTATCTTTAGTGTCAGGATGCCGTCTGGCAGCAAGATATTAGCATAACCATAACAGCCTACCTGTAAGCAAGATTAGTTATCTTCAGCCATTTGGCTGGTCCTTTGTACTGAGAAATGATTGAAATGCAAAAACTCTGTAATGGGAAGGTTTTTTTGATAAGGAACTTGTAAAGCTCATAAAATCTTTGTCCATAGAAAAACTGTTTGTAAAAAGATATAAAAAAGAATACTGTGAAATAAACCAGGTCTTCAGTCCTGGCTTGAGGCCTTGCTTCAGCCCTGGACTGGGGTCCATGCTTTCACTCTTTCTTCTGTCTTTCAAATCCTCACTCCCCATCAGGCTCGAACCCTTTCAGCCGGCAGGCTCCGGCACCTAAGCTCGGCTCTAATTAATTTGACTCTTCATGGATATAGGCAAATAACGAAGGCACATCTAGATCAAGTTTTGTAAAGTATCTGATGAAGATACAAGATAGTTAAGAAACATCAGACTCTTTGGAAACTTCTTTAGGTTAATCCAAAGCTTAATCATACTCAATAGGTTATTAATTATCTTTCCAATGAATAACTCATGAGAATTTTTCCATCTTTTTTTAAACTTAATGTTTCCAATCACAGGATAATATAAGCTTTAGGAGCTATCAGTTGAGTATGATTAAGATATACAGAATTATCAAAACCTGAGGTCTATGATAGTAACAACATCGAGGAAAACATTCTTTCTTGAGTGAGGTGTGGTGGTGCATGCCTTTAGTCTCAGAACCCGGGAGGCAGAGATAGGAGGATCACCATGAGTTCAAGGCCGCCCTAAGAGTACAGAGTGAATTCCAGGCCAGCCTGGGCTATAGCAAGACCCTGCCTTTAAAAAAAAAAAAAGTAAGTTCTGAGTTTAGGATGGTCATCAAGACATGGGTCTTTTAATGCAATTACAGTGGGAAATAAAAGTATAGAAGTATGCAAGTGAAGTGCTTACAATTTATTTTTACTTTTCTTAAATACTGAAATTAGCCAGGCATGGTGTCACACATCTTGAATTCCAGCACTCAGGAGGAAGAGGTAGGAGAACTGCTGTGAGTTTGAGGCCACCCTGAGACTACAGAGTGAATTTGAGGTCAGCCTGGGCTAAAGTGAGACCCTTCCTTGATAATCAACAACAAAAATCCTGAAATTATCTTTCCAGGCTATATGTGTTGGTTACTCCAAGTGGGATAGTTCCCAATTTTCATGAATTAAGATGATCCTTGCTTCATTTCATCCCAATTTAAGTGCTTTACAGGACTCATTCTCAACAGTTAATGTCATACTTTTGAAATAGATTTTAAAACCTAATTTTATATGTATAAAATTTTGTGTGGTGTAGGAATAAAGAGATAAAGAGAGATAAAAATAGTTTCTGCCTTCAAGGTATTAATAGATCATTGGCCTAATCATCTCCTTGTGTGCACACACACACATGCAAGAGAGAGACAGAGAGAGAGAGAGAGAGAGAGAGAGAGAGAGAGAGAGAGAGAGAGAAGACAGCCTTTCACATGTATGTGACCTACATCTGCAGGTTTGTATTCAACCACTGCAAATCAGAATTTTTTTAAAAAAAATATGTCTTGGGCTGGAGAGATGGCTTAGCAATTAAGGCTCTTGCCCACAAAGCCTTTTCTTTAGACTCATGTTCAACTCTCCAGGTCCCAGATAAGCCAGACACATAAGGGGCGCCCATGTCTGGAGTTCAATTTCAGTGGCTGGAGGCCCTGGTTTGCCAATTCTCTCTATTTCTCATTCTCTCACTCTTGCATTATAAAAAGTCAATCTGTTGGGCTTGCCTTAGAAAAATTGTATCTCTACTGAAAATTTATATTTTATTTTTTAATTATTACCTAAATAATATACTATAACAATTATTTCCAAAGCACCTATCCCATAGTATGCATTGCAAGTAACTTAGAGGTGATTTTAAGTATACAGGTGGATGCATGTTTGTTGCATGCAAAATTACATAATTTCATATGAGTTGAATGTCTGCAGGGGATTCCCACAACCTGTGAACAACTATATTCAAAATGTTTTATCTTTAAAACAACATAGTTAGTAACTCACAGAAGTCATAGTCTTGTACTAGAATTACTTATCTGACTCAAGACCTGTGAGTTGAATTGCTTCTAGAAATCCAGAATTGAATTTACAGCTCTGAGCTTTGTCACTGAAACACCTTGTGAAGTTTGAAGCTTCCCACTTTGCAGTCTCAATAACTTGTAGGAATTGAGGCTTTAAACCTTGCTTATCTTTTAGGTTCTACTCAATAGAAACTATTGATGAATGGTTTATGAGTTGGCTGGTAACTAAACTCTCATCTTTAAATTGCTCCACTGCTCTGAATGATTCCAAATCTCCCGGTCCTCAGTCTCGATCCCTGGCACAAAGACCATACACAATTAAGGGAGAGAGATTATGTTATGTGGAAGAATTCTTTGAAATACCTAAGATATGGTAAGATTAGCGTTATGGTGCTATGATGTTTGTCCATGTAGGAAGAAAACTGAATTGTAAAGGGAAAGAACTGATAATCTGGAGGTACCCAAAAATCATTTACTTACATGTCTCAGAGACAATGAAGTCATGCCCTGCTAAATGGTTTTGCTGCTATTTAAATCAATGTTGTGGATAATATGTCAGCGTCAGTAGCCTAGTAGGTGTAACAAACATGATGAACAGGACTGGTTTCTGAGAGTGTGGGGTAATAAACAATAGCTAATAAAGCTCAGATCAATAAATGGAATGCACTTTCTTGTGGGTGAAGAAAACCACTGGTTAATACAGGGTCTGGAAAACCTGGTGAAAAAAATGATTATACATTCAATGAATGCATTTATATGTGAGGGCCTGTTTTAATACTGGCTACAGTAACATTTTTCATCTGTCTATCTTCTATCACCTGTTTGTTTTTTTGTTTGTTTGTTTGTTTTTGTTTTTTGAGGTAGGGTTTCAATCTACCTCAGGCTGACCTGGAATTCACTATGTAGTCTCAGGGTGGCCTCGAACTCACGGTGATCCTCCTACCTCTGCCTCCCGAGTGCTGGGATTAAAGGCATGAGCCACTGTGCTCAGCACCTGTTTATTTTCTATGTTTTATCATGTATCTCTCATGCACCTATCTAATATGTTATCTTCATTATCTATCTGATCTAATAGGATATATAATCTATTTTATCATTTATGGATATATCATCCATCATTTGTCTATCTGCATATATATATATATATATATATATATATATATATATATATATATACACACAACCCACTTTAAACATGAAAATACAAATAGATTAAAATTAAAATGAAAGTTGTGTGGTTGTGTACACTTGTAAAGCTAGCATTTATAAGGCTGAGGCAGGAAGATCATACATTTGAGGTCAAACACCCTGGGTGACATACTGAGACATTATCGCTAACAAAACAAACCCAAAAGAAAAAATATGAAAAATATGTATCACACTAATATTGATCAAAATAAAATTGGATTATCTATATAGCTCTCTGACAATGGGTGTTGAGAGCAAAAAATACTATGGTGAATAAGGGAGTTGATTTTACAATGATAAAGGAGGTGATAATGGAAATACTAATCTTGAGTGTTTATAAAGTGCTATATGTATTGATGAATATATTTGGAAATTTTAACACCTTTACCTTAATAATTTGTAGAACTAGTGCATAGAAAATCACAGAGGCTGTAGAAGATGTGAACAACATGTTAACTACTGTGGTCCAATTGACATTCTTTGAACATCTCACTCAACAAAAAAATAGCAGGACATGGAACATTTGCCAGGCTGCATCACATTCTGAGCTGAAAACTGGTCTCAATAAATTTAAATTTATTTAAATGCTACAAAGTATGCCCCTGATGAGTAGCCATGGGCAGAGGAGGCCAGCAGCTGGACGAGCTCATTTCCCCTCAAAGGACCTCCCCTCAGTTAAAGAGATATCTATACCACAGAAAACTTCAGGACAAACTGGAGTGAAGCAAAATAAGAGAGTTTAAGAAGAGTAGCCTGAGGTAGGGGGGCAAGAAAATTTGATATAAAAGTGGGAGCTTCTCCATCTAGTGCTGGAAGGTGCTACATGAGCTGCCAGGGGAAAGTGACCAACACCTGCCTGAGCAAGTCAAAGTCTGAGGGACTCAGCAGCAAACAACCTGACGTGATGCTCATGCAAGTGCAATAGTGGCACACAGCCATGATGGGTAACAAACTGCTCTTGGATTGGCTAACAGATCCACTCAGTGGAAAGGAAACCATATCTAGAACTGGGAGACAAGTCAGAACCATATCTAGATAATAATTCTGCTTTCCATTGTCAAGCTCCCACTAACCTTAGACTATAAAAGTGTCTAAACCCTTTTAATTCTCTCCAAATTAATAATTGTTATCCCATTTAACTGGTACTGGAGAATCTGCTTCTGTTTTCAGATGGGAACTGGACCCCAGGAGATAAACAACTCAGTTCATTCCCACTCGGCCCCAGCTGAAACCACAGAGGAATTGGGGAAATGAGCAAGAATGCGTCTCTCTTAGTTAAGCTGATATCGGCACAAGGGTGATGGAGAAAGATATTGAGGACACTCAACACCTACCAAACCAGGCATGTAGATTCTCCTAAGAGACCATCACTGAAGTAGAGTTAAAATGCTCCCAGCATGGCTCAGGGAATTTTTCAGAAGAGGGGGGCAGAAAGATTGTTAGAGCTGCAAGTTGGGACATTTTGCACAGAGACACTGCCTCTCCCCCATAACTGACTGCTGCCCCCAGAATGCATGAACCACAATCCCCATGGGGTTGACCTGCATCACCAATGAGGAAGGCCTCTTCAGAAAAAGGGCAGGGAGGAGGGAAAGGATGGTACCAACATGTGGTGTTTACATATAAAATATGTCCATATCTAATAATAGTAATAAAATAAATAAATAAATAAATAAAAGAAAAAAGAAGTGGAGTTTCTTAAGAACATTAAGGTGATATATATATGTATACACATATATGTATATACACATATATACATATATATGTATACACATATATATCATATACCATATGTATTTTATAGTATATAACATATAATAACTATATACGTAATAATTACAATACATATGATATATATAATACACATACACACACTCACCACACACACACACACACACACACACACACACACACACACACCATGTGTTTAAACATGTGAGCCTGTGCAGCATTTCAAATCAACCCACAAGAGTGTTTTATTTGTTTGTCTAACCCTAAAGAATTTTCTTTAGAAGGAAGTTGCAGAGTGGCATCATGAGGCACATTGTTTAGTTTGAGGGTAGAGCAGAGTGCTTAGCACAGTTAATCTCAAGACCACAGCACCCTGGCCTCGTGCAAGCATAGGGGTGGGTTTCCAGCATCTTTTTTTGTTTGTTTGTTTGTTTGTTTTTGTTTTTCAAGGTAGGGTCTCACTTGGGTCCAGGCTGACCTGGAATTAACTCTGTAGTCTCAGGGTGGCCTTGAACTCATGGTGATCCTCCTACCTCTGCCTCCCGAGTGCTGGGATTAAAGACGTGCGCCACCACGCCCGGCCCAGCATCTTTTTTTAAGAGGCTTTGGTAAGTGAACAAGCACTAACTTTGTAAGCCACGTGGATTTGACCAGTTGTGTGAATTTTTCTTTCCCTCCCATCCAAATTCTGGAGTAGGAAGCTTCTTTGACTTTTCCATGTCCCCTTGATTTCCCACCGTCACTCTGTCCTGTCTCATGACCGCAGTGAATGAAGGTCTGAAGGTCACCCAGGTGGGTGTACGCGGGCTTCGTTGGTGGGAGCAGCTTGAGGGGGGCTCTGACACCCCAGCATCGTGGCTCCCACCTTTGAAGAACTCTGTCAGGAATTCCAGGCAGCATCAGGGAAGGAAGAGCAGGCCAGGCTCAGCCTGCAAACAGCTCTTTCTGGTCTAGCCTGTTGGGGACTTTAGAGAGAAAATGACTCACTGCTATGATGACCCTCTTAGTGACTTTTCTCATTTCTGTGACCCGGCAAGAAGCAATGGAAGAGATGAAGGCGAGGGAGGACATGGTGGCATGAATACAGCGTGGCTGGTCACAGTGCATCTGCAATCATGCAGCTGAGAGGAAATGGGACATGAAGTGGAGCTGGACTATAAAAATCTCAAAGCCAGCAGGATGTTAGGATGCATGCCTTTAATCCCAGCACTTGGGAGGCAGAGGTAGGTGGATCATTGTAGGTTCAAGGCCACCCTGAGACTACAAAGTGAATGCCGGTTCAGCCTGGGCTAGAACAAGACCCTACCTCCAAACAACAACAACAACAACAAAACCCCTCAAAGCCCACCCCAGTCACCCACGTCATTCAGAAAAGCCTCATTTCCTAAAAGGGTTCACAACGGTCCAGACAGCATCATTAGTTGAGGAGCAACTGTTCAAACACATGAGCCTTAGGGGCACATTGGACATTAAACAGAGCATGATAAATCTGGGGCCGGGGAGTGACGTGTCTCCATTGTGCATCTGCCCAGCCTGAAAGAAGTGCTGTCTCAGTTTATAAAGGCCTCCTTCTCCCGCTCTGCATTTCCTCTGTTCTGCTTTATCTCCCTTGTCCTGGTAATCCTTTCTCTATCCTTCTTCTATTTGGTGTTTTTTTGAATCTTAACTCTGATTGCTTTTTAAATTTCTAGTTTTTTTTTTTTAATGAGAGAGACAGCAGTAGAGCGAGAGGGAGAAAAGTGGTGCACCAGAGCCTCCAGCCGCTGCAATGGAAGTGCGCTGCCTTGTGCATGTGTGACCTTGTGTGCTTGCATCACCTTGTGCATCTGGCCTAAGTGGGTTCTGGTGAGTGAAAGTTGGGTCCTCAGGCTTCGCAGGTAAGCACCTTAACTGCTAGGCCATCTCTCTAGCCCTCCGGTTCAGTTTTTACCAGTATCCTAGCTACTTTCTTTTCTATCCATATTTGGATGTGCTATTCTTTCCAGTAGTTTTGTCAGAAAAAAAAAAAGTATATTTAAATGTCTTGTTTATGTTTGAGTTGTTACTATAGGTGGCTCTCTCTCTCTCCCTTGCATGACAATGTGGTTTGAAATTTCAAGAGAAAAGTCTCTTCAGTTTTGGACCTTTTGGGTTCCATCATAGAAAAATAGATGAGGTATCTTTCCCAACAGTTATATAAGTTACTACCTAAAGTAAGAAATATGAAAAAAGCAAGACAATATGACTCCTCCAAAGAATCCAGTACTCATCAATAACGGAATCAAAAAAGATACTGAAGTAGGTAAAAGTGCATTCAAAAGTCTAGGTTTAAAAATGGATAATGACCTGAAAGAGGTCAAACCAACACATGAATGAAATGGTTTATTCAAGACTTCTGCAAGATTGGGCCTTTCATTGAAAGTTGTGGTCATAATTCCTTTATAAAAATATATTTTATTTATTTGAGAGAGAGAGAGAAGTAGCTAGATAGAGAGAGAATGAGTGTACCAGGGCCTCAAGCCACTGCAAACAAACTCTGAATGTATGAGCTACCTTGTGCATCTGGCTTATGTAGATCCTGGGGAATTGAACCAGGATCCTTAGGCTTCACAGGCAAGCACCTTAACTGCTAAGCCATCTCTAAAGCCCCAGGATTATTTTTTTTAAATGATTTTTAATAATTTTTATTATTTATTTGCAAGAAGAGAGAGAGAGAGAGAGAGAGAATGGGTGCACCAGTCCTTCTAGCCACTGCAAACAAACTCCAGATGCATGGACTGCTTTGTGTATCCAGCTTTACATGAGTGCTGGGGAATCAAACAAGGGTTGATAAGTTTTGCAGGCAAGCACTGTAACCATAGAATTGTTTCTACAGCCCCATAATACTCATTTTCAAAATATTTATACATGGATGTGTTATAATAATCTTTCCACCTTGCCTTCATGCCTGAATGGTTTTTCTCCTGCTTGATCTAGTGTATTGGTTATGGTTTCTACCACGTTTTTTTTTTTCTTGCAAGTTATTTATTGGGATTTATTTATGACTTATGTTTGCTCAACTTTATCAGAATCTCAATCTGCTAAATTTTCCATCAATTTTGCAAGGATAGTAGATGAACGAATGAGAATAAGGACAGAGTCAAACATTTTACGCTTTGTAAGCCAGCCAACTTCTAAAATGAATGAAGGAGAAAGAAAATAACAAAGACTGAAAACATCTGCAAAACAACATTGCAGGAATATACAATACCTCCTAATGATAACCTTGGAAATGAACTGTCATAGCTCTAACTTTAAGCGATAAAGCCTGGCTGACTGGACTAAAAAGGAAATTCAATCATCTACTGTTCCAAGAAACACACTTCACTGGCAAACAAGCCTATAATCTAAAAATGACACCAAGCAAGTGTCATACAGCAACAAGCAGGGGTAAGCTGTACGACAAAGTGGACTTGGATCCGCAATTTTCAGGAACTTAAATAGATGGTATAGTAAATAATAAAGGGAACAATCCAGAAAGATGATATAACAATTACAAGTATGTATCAAATGTCATCACACACATTTCGTAAAATGAATACTATTGTACAAAAGGGACATAGAAATAGATTAAGTTACAACATTAATGTGAGACTTAAATACTTCACTAATAACAACAGATAGATAATCTAGATAAAAAATTAACAAGGAAACTTCAGAATTAAACTACATTATTGATCAAATGAATTTAACTACCATATCTATAGACTACTGCACCCAGCAGTTTTAGAATATACATTTTTCTCACCAGTCTATAGAATATTCTCTCAAATAGAGCATATTCTAAAACCAAAAACATAGCTTTTCAAACACAAAACTTTCAATAATTTATATATCAGATCATAATGGAATGAAGACAGAAATCAACAGCAAGAGAAACTAAAGAAAAACTATAAGAACATGGAGATTGAAAGATATATTTATGAATGACTGGGTTGTCACTGGAGAATTAATTAAATACTTCTTAGAATCAAATAACGATGAAAATACTACAAATCTTTGACATAGGGCAAATAGTTCTAATAGAAAAATTTTTGGCTTTGAGTGCCTACATTAAAAATGATAGATTTCAAATCAATACATGACCTAATGTTGTACCTCAAAGTCTTAGAAAGGTAAGACCAAGGCAGACACAGAACTGGTAGGTGAATAAATATCAGAGCAGAAATTATTGAAATTGTAAACCACAGAATAATTTGTAAAATGAGTGAAACATAGATTTGGTTCTTTGAAAAATAAATGACTGGACTGACAAGCCCTTTTTCAAACTCATCAAAAGAGACTTAGGGAAAAGACCCAAAGGAATAAAAGTAGAGGTGAAAATAGGAATATTACAAGTATCATTGGAATGCCAAGGTTCATTTGTAGAATAAATAATCCAACCAATAAAACTGGCAAATGAACTGAACAGACACTTTTCAAATGAAGTACAAATCGCTAATAAATACACAAAGTAGTTGGTCACCTATAGCTATCATTAAAATTCAAATGAAATTATACTGAAAGCATCAAGAAACCAAACAAATAACAAATGCAGGTAAGGGTGCCAGGGGGAATAAAAAACTCCTATGCACTGTTGGTGAGAGTATAAATTATTCTAGTCACTATACAAAACAGAGCTGCCTCAAATAACAAGTGGACAAAAATCCCCACAAACAACAATAACAAAAGAGTACGAGAAGATAGCTGATGATCCAGTTATACTGTACTACTGGGTCCATACCCAAATAAATCCAGATCTGCTTACTATAAAGATACTGCTCACTTCTGTTCACCATGGCAGTATTCACAACAGCCAAGCTATGGATCAGCATGTGGGCCCAGAGTAGATGAATGGATGAATACAATGTGACTTTAATATTCACAGCCACGAAGAAGAATGGGATCATGTATACCAGAAATGGATGTCACATGAAAGCAAAATAAGCCAGATGCAGAAAGACAAGATCACTGTTTTGTCTCGTATATGCAACTTAGGGAAGAAAGAAGATAAGGAAATCAAGGGAGGTCTTTGGGGATGTGGAATGTGCAATGGAGGGTGTAAATATGATTATCCATGTGCGTGGTATGTCATCATAGAGCCCATTGGTTTGTACAGTTAATATATGCTCAGAAACAAAAGGATCCCCAGGCTACACGAATGCACATTGAAATTGCAAAAAGATTTAAAAAATAAAAATGACAAAACATTAGCAAATGTGTCTAGTCAGAGTTTGTATTATCTGTGATCTACTCTCTCTTGCTAATTTCATATAGCACTTATTTTCTCCCAGTCTGCATCATGTGAAAGAGTTACATAACTAGCAGCTCCTGGTTTTCATGGTGTCAATGCTCCTTATTTTATTAAACATTATGATTTTTATTTACCTGACAAGAGACAGAGGATAGAAAGAGAGAGAGAGAGAAAGAGAGAGGGAGGGAGAGAGAGAGAGAATGGGTGCATAAGGGCATCCAGCTGCTACAAACAAACTCCAGATGTATGTACCACCTTGTGCATCTGGCTTACATGGGTCCTGGGGAATTGAACCAGGGGCCTCTGGCTTTGCAGGCAAGTGCCTTAACTGCTAAGCCATCTCTCCAGCCCAATGCTCCTTATTTTAAATAAGTAGTCTGCTTCCAAGTAGGAGAATTTAAGAGCAGGAGCAGATTCAATACCAGGAGAGAGTATTGTGGTATTGATCACATTTTTAAACTATATTTTATTTACTTATGAGAGAGATAAATAGAGAGAAAGAGGCAGGCATAGAAAACGAGTAAGTATGGGCATGCCAGGGCCTCCTGCCAATAAACTCCAGACATATGTGCCACTTTGTGCTCTGGATTTATGTGGGTACTGGGGAATTGAGCCCAGGCCAAAGGCTTTGCAAGCAAGTTTCTTTAACTGCTGAGCAACCTCTCCAGCCCTTGGTTACTTTTAGGGTTCTGGAATGCTCATATTCTGAAGCAGGGAAGTAAAGAAGTCTAGAAATGGCAGAGTAAAGGAATCTATGAAGCTGGGAGAAAGTGCATTGACAGCCGTTTGCAGAAGTCAGTAAAGACCACATCTTGGAGTGAGGCAATAAAGAGACTTTACAAAATATTTCATATATAAATGATTTTTATATTTTCCTTTGTCATACCAGATGAAATATTGTTGAAGCATCTTGGCCAGGTTCCCAAGTAATTGCAGTCTTTGTCAGTCTCTATGCACTAGGGTAAAATCATGCGTTGCTTTGAAAAGGAAGAGATTTTAGCAATTTTGTTTTAGCTGGTGATCTCACAGGAGGGAAGCAATTCTTAGAGTAAAGCTTCGAAGATTTAATATAAGATAATCATTTCTTTTCATCAAACTTAATATTAGATAGCACGGAACTTCAGGCATAATAATTCATTTTAATATTAATATAAATCAAGCATAACTTCTGTGGGCTGATTGCTTTGCTATGTGAACATATTAAAGAAATAACAATTAGCTGGAATTTGAAATGAGTGCAAGAAGTATGTTAAGAATTCATAGATGGAGTTTTATTCGCCTATATATTAAAATACCATCTCTATTTGCAGAGAAGCAGAAGGAATAATCATTAAAGTAGAAGTGAGGATGTGGCATACAGGAAGTTTGTTGTGAGGGTTTTTAGAAGTTGGGCAAAATCCTAGTCTTGGGCTGGAGAGATGGCTTAGCAGTTAAGCGCTTGCCTGTGAAGCCTAAGGACCCCGGTTCGAGGCTCGGTTCCCCAGGTCCCACGTTAGCCAGATGCACAAGGGGGCGCACGCGTCTGGAGTTCGTTTGCAGAGGCTGGAAGCCCTGGCGTGCCCATTCTCTCTCTCTCCCTCTCTCTGTCCTTCTCTCTGTGTCTGTCGCTCTCAAATAAATAAATAAAATTAAAAAAAAAAAATCCTAGTCTTTAGTTGTTCACTTGAGGAGTAATGCGTCAACAGATGTGAAGTAGGGCTGGAGAGATGGCACAGTGGCTAAGGCACTTGCCTGCAAAGCCCAGTGACCCAGGTTCACTTCCCCAATACCTTTGTAAAGCCAGGTACACAAAGTGGCATATGCACGTAGAGTTCATTTTCAGCAGCCGGAGGCCCTGGCATGCCCATTCTCTCTGTCTGTTTCTCTTCTGTGTATCTCGCTCTGCTTGCCAATAGAGATAGAGAGAAAAGACACGGACACAGGGGCTGAAAGGTCCTGGTGTGCTCATTCTCTCTCTCTCTCTCCCTCTTTCCCTCTCTGCCTCTCAAAATTAAATGATAAAAAAATGCAAAGTGACATCAGTGACAATACAGAGGTTGGTGCACAGTTTTACCTATGAGGTAAGGGAAGACTCACTGTACAGTACAATGAAGCAGTCTTCCTGGACATGTGAAATGAGCCATGGAGAAGATGGAGCCATCAGCATGGGGAATAACTCTCAAGACATATGGGGTAGTGGACACAAGTGTCCTGGGGCGGCAACAAGCCTGCCATATTCCAGGAACAGCAACACTGATGTCACTGAGGTTGAAGTGAAGTGAGTTGAGAGAACTTAAGGCAGCTGTTGTGGTTGCATATGTGGTGGCCACCAGATTGCTACAAACTCATTTGTCATTAGTATCTTGGCTTTCATTCCAAATACAATGAGACTTTTCCTCCAAAGGAACATGAAGGAAGGAATTGCAGGATATGATTTTAATTCTCCAAGGTTAGGAAGACACTGTAAAGAAACAAGGGTGGAATCAAGACCTGTGAAGAAGCCATGGGAATTCAGGTGGGGGTGACAGCAGTTTGAAGGCATGATGGTAATGGGGGGGGGAGTGATGGGCTTCTAGGTTTGTTCTCAAAGCAAGATGACAGACTTTGAAGATCAACTGGATGCAGCTTGTGGGAGAAGGAGAGGAGTCAAAACGATAGTAAGTGTTTTGCCCTTGAAAGAGCTACTTACTGAAATGAGAATATGACTAGGTGCATGCTGAGCTGGAGGTGACCGCTGCATTTCGAGGAGTGCTCTCGAGAGCCATTCAGCTCTGGATTTTAGAGATTTCAGAGCTGGGATTGCAAAAAGGGAAGTAAACAATATGAAAGTGATTTTGGAAGCTATGAAGCTATAGGTAGAAAAAGGGGGAGAGGAGCTGGAGGGATGGCTTAGCAGTTAAGGCGTTTGCCTGCAAAGCCAAAGGACCCAGGTTTGATTCTTCAAGACCCACGTTAGCCAGATGCACCAGAGGGAGCATGCATCTGGAGTTCGTTTGCATTGGCTGGAGGCCCTGGTATACCCATTCTCTCTCTCTCTTTCTCTGTCAAATAAACACATCAATAAAAATAAAACATTAAAAATAAAAAGGGAAAAGGTCTAGAACTGCAATTCAGAATATGGAATCTCTCAAAGCTCAGAGCCTAGGAAGAAGAGAGGTGCAGTGTTGTGGCCCGTGCCTGTAGTCCCAGCACTTGGGAGGCTGAAGCAGGGGGATTGCTGTGACTATGAGGCCAGCCTGGCTACAGAGTAAATTCAAGGCCAACCTGAGATATACAGAAAAATCTTGTTTCAACTCCACATCCCTGAAAAAGAGCAAAGGGAACCACGAGGGGCTGGGAGGTAGATGGAGTGGTGACATTCAGCAGTGACGGGAACTGGTTTCTGAGGTGCTGGTTCCACATGGCACTCATGGGCATGCTCTCGTGAGCCCTTGGTAGGACTCATCTGCTCCCTGGCCCTTCCCCCTGATGTGAGCTTTCTCACGGCTGCCGCTCCCCACCTTTCACGCTCATCAACGCTGGCTGTAAACTGCCTCGGGTCGCGCAACTTCATCTGAGCATAAAACGCAGTTTTGAAAATTGTCAAAAGTAATTTGGAAATTCATCTGGTGAATGAAATGGGTTACCAAGTTAGTTAATATTGCTTTTGATCAAAAATTAGGCATGAATGTCAGATAATGCCACCAAGTTTATTTTGTGGTTGGCACGCCAGATCTGAAAGCAGTTTCAATAGGCTTTGTCTGAAGTGTGAGCGATGACGGCCCTGAAATAAGTGCCTAGTCTTTAAGCATCGCAGTCACGTACCGCACTCACATATGAGCTCTTCTTTAAAAACAGTGATGTGGGCTAGAGAGATGGCTTAGTGATAAAGCACTTGCCTGTGAAGCCTAAGGACCCCTGTTCGAGGCTTGATTCCCGAGGGCCCACGTTAGCCAGATGCACAAGGGGGCGCATGCGTCTGGAGTTTGTTTGCAGTGACTTTCCATCCATTCTCTGCCCATTCGCTCTCTCTCTCTCCCTCCCTCCTTCTCTCTGTCTGTCACTCTCAAACAAATAAATAAAAATAAACAAATTAAAAAATATGTATGCTCGTGAGCATGTACCTGCATCTGTGTGAGTGTGGGATCACGCATACCACACTGCTCATGTAGAGCTCACAGGACAACTTTCGGCTCATTCCCTGCCTTTCCACTTCAGTTGAGGCAGTTGAAGCAGGGTTTCTCTAGCTGGACCTAACTTTCCTAACTTTGCCGTGATCTCTCTGTCAGTGTGCTGGGATTATAGAAGTCCACCACAATTTCCATTTTGGGGGCTGGATAAATGGCTGAGTGGGTAAGGTGCTTGCCTGCAAAGCCAAGGGATACAGGTCTGATTCCCCAGGACCCAAGTCAGTCAGATGCACAAGGGGGCACATGTATCTGGAATTCTTTGTAATGGCCATTTCTCTCTCTCTCTCTGTCTTTCTCTCTTCCCCTGCCTAATTTCTCTCTCAAAGAAATAAAAATAAAATGTTTTTTCAAAAATTTCCATTTTTTACCTGGTGTCTAGTGGTCAAACTTGGGTGCTCATACTTGACCAGCAAACTCTTTATCCACGGAGCCATCTCCGCAGCCCATACACAACCCCTTTTCATGTCATCAACAATGTTTCTGAATATTCTATGATTTTAGCATATATTTATATAAGTGTTCAAGGTCCATGAACCTGCATATAGCCATAAAGAACATCTGACTGACGGGCATGGTTGTGCTGGCCTTTAAGGCCAGCACTTGGGAGGCCGAGGGAGGACGATCACTGTGAGTTTGAGGCCGACCTATGCTAGTGTGAGACCTTACCTTCAAAAAAATATAATATCTAACTAAATCTTTAGTCCCTAATACAAAACTTTCTTTAACCACTATTATTCTTATGTGAGATGTCATTCATATCTAAAGCAATGAAAGGTAACCCCATTATTTATTGATTTTGTTGTCTCATGTATTCCAGCCTAGCCTTGAACTCATTATGTAGCTGCAGATAACCTTGAACTTCTGCTCTTGCTTGCTTACATGCCCTGAATGCTGCCATTACAGACATGCACTGCCATGTCCATTTTTGCAGTGCTAGAAATTAAACCCTAGCAAGCTTGTCTAGCAGCCTAGACAAGCACACTACCAAATGAGCTACATTCCAGCCCAAAAGATAAGTATTTCAATTAGTGAAAGATCTACAAAAACTTTAAAAAAATATTTGTTCAGATGTTCTAAAAAATTCTGACTGTGAGCAGCACAGTTGTACCAACAAGTACCCTTGGATCTCTGGCTAGTAGGAACTGTGTGATGGACTTGTCCCCTGAAAATTATGCCAATTATTTATCAATGTAATAAATATTTATTAAGTTTTAATATGTACCAGACATGTGTCATGTGTAGAGGAGATTACTTACTGTTAGATCCTTCCAGACATACCCTCAGAGAGATATGTGCATGAAGAAGAGAGCCCAAACCGTGTGGCTGGCTTTTTCCCCATCTGGTAACTGTCTCGTGGCAGTCACACTGTGGTGTGTGTGTTGGGGGGGGGGCAGGCTGTTTTGCTAGACCCAGGGAAGACCGGAAGTGATGGTAAAGCTCAGAGTTACCCTTTGAGGGTTACCATGCCCTTGCTCCAATCAATCATCTTCCACACTCTGTTTCCTTCTTAATATTTTTATTTTTATTTATTTATTTATGAGACAGAGAGAGAGAGAGGGGCACTGTAAATGAAATCCAGACACATGTGCAACTGGCTTACTTGGGTTCTGCGGAATCAAACCTGGGTCCTTAGGCTTCACAGGCAAGTGCCTTAACCTCTAAGCCATCTCTCCAGCCCTTGATATCTTTCTTAGTGACAAGCTCCAAGCACTGTTCTTGCCTCTGACTTCATCTACCCTTGAGTGGGATATAGTCGCACATGGCGTTGTTAGTTATCCTTGTGGACTAATTACATATTTTTTTCTTTCTTTTTTTCTGAAGTAGGGTCTCACTCTGGCCCAGGCTGACCTGGAATTAACTATGCAGTCTCAGGGTGGCCTCGAACTCACGGTGATCCTCCTACCTCTGCCTCCCGAGTGCTGGGATTAAAGGCATGCTCCACTACACCTGGCAACTAATTACATATTTTATAAAAAGTTATTTAATTTGGAGAGAGAGAGAGAGAGAGAGAAATGAATACCAGGACCTCTTGCCACTACAAATGAGCTCCTGACACACGTGTCATTTTGTGCATCTGGCTTTCATGTGAGTACTAGAGAATTGCACCCCACGCTGTCAGCCTTGCAAATAAAAGCCTTTAACCATTTCCCCTGCCCCTACCAATTGCATAGCTTTTTTTTTTTTCCCCCTCCATTTGGAGATATAAAGATGTGATTGCCACTTTTTTGTAAAGTAACACTTTTTGGGGAGAAAAATACACATAAACAATGACATCAAAATATGGCAACTAAGATGATAATATATAATCAAGGTACCATGGGATGCTTGTGGGAGGACCCAAAGGACTGTTGGCTTCACAAGGAAAGGGCTAACTCCACGCAAGAGAACCAGCACCATCAGTGGCTGACAGAAATTCTTGGGGTTTGGTATTTTTCTTTTTGCCTTAGTCCTCCAGCTATCTCTATGTTTTTAGAACCTGTTTACAGGTTTTCTTGACACTTTAATAGTGTCTTTTTTTTACTCTGTGACTTTCCCTGTGAAATATTCCATCATTTTTACTCCAAGGATCACAGTCATACTGAGGCCGAAACATAATTGGCTTGCTTTTCCTCATTTAAGCTTGGCTGTTAGACCCATTCCTCTTACTAATGTTGGCACTAATTGCCCCAAAGAAGCAAGTGATTTCTAAACGAAGGTCTCCATGTTTCTTGTTAAATACAATGAACTTACGATGTTTTTCATGTGTTTCACTAGTATGGTCAGCTTCACGCCCTCATATGTCATCAGTAACTGTATCTTAGGATTCTTGTCTTGGAATATCTCTCCTGCAAAAACAATGGCGTTTTAGTGCATTAAGTCAGGAGCAGTCCCATCAGAGAATTCAAACATTTGAAACTAAGACAGGACTGTGCTACTTAACTTTGTCAGGGCTATGACAAAATATTGGACAAAGTTACTTAAGGGAGAATTAAAGTTCCAGGGGACAGAGTCACCAAGGCGGGAAAGGTGTGGTGGGAGGGGATGGTGTCGTGCAGTCGGCCACGTCAGAGCAGAGACCGATGAACGCTGGCTCCCAGCTAGTATCTCCTTCCGTGTGGTGCAGAACCCTCTGTCCACTGAACGGTACTGAGGCCCTTCCCACCTCAAACAGCCAAGTATAGAAAACCCCTCACAGGACAGGCCCAGAGATTTGTTTCCATGGTGATTCTAAATCCTGGTAAACTGATGTGGTAGTTTGAATGTGTATCTCCCCCCATAGACTCAGGTGTTCTATTAAAGCTTGTAAATTGGGTCTCCTGCAGTCTGGCTGGAGGAGGTGGCGCTGAGGGCAGATCCTGGGGCCCAGCCCTAAGGTGTGCTTGTGGGGACCGAGCTGATTTCCAGCCTCCTGGGTCCCTGCTTGCTTCCAGTTTGTGTTTGCTGTGTTTTGATGTTGTTGGCTGGTGGTGTTTCTCTCTCCAGCATGGGAGCCAGCTTCTTCTGCCGTAGATAGAACTTTCCCCTGGGTCTTTATGCTTGGAATAAATCCCTTCCTTCCATAAACAGTGTCTGGTTTGGATGTTCATCCCAGCAACATAAAGCTGACTACAACAGCCGATAACCGAGATTAACCATCACAAGGATCAATAAATTAAATATAAAAGACACATTATTCAGATAATGTTGGAGTATTAAGACTGTTCAGGAAATGTTATACAGCAGTGGGCATTGTGTCTAATATTGTTTTTATTAAGCATTTTTATTGAAAAATTTAATTTATGTATATAGGAGAGAGAGAGAGGGAAGAGGAGAGAGAATGGGCACACTAGAGCCTCCAGCTGCTATAAACAAGCCTCAGATGCATGCATCATCTTGTGCATCCAATTTCTGTGGGTACTGGGGAATCGAGTCTGGGTCCTTAACCTTCTCAGGCAAGCACCTTAATAGCTAAGCCTTCTCTGCAGACCAAAATTATTCTTTTTACCAAATATTTTATTTGCAAGCAAAAGGAAGGGAGAGAGAGAGAGGGAGGGAGAGGGAGAGAGAAAGAAACTCCAGTTTTCAAATGAACTCTAGACACATGCACCACTCTGTGCATCTGACTTTAGTTGCTGGGGAACCAAATGGAGGCCTGTAGTTATTGCAAGCAAGTACCTTTAACCAGGAGCCATCTCCCCAGCCCAGATTATTCACTTGATTGATCTTATTTGTTTATTGATTGATTCATTCATTTTTATAGCTTTCCACTGCTCTTGACATATATTCTAAAGTTCTCAGCCTTGTTTTTTTCTGAGGTAGGGTTTCACTGTAGCCCAGGCTGACATGGAATTCACTAAGGAGTCTCAGGTTGGCCTCGAACTCATCCTCCTACCTCTGCCTCCCGATTGCTGGGATTAAAGGCGTTCGCCACCACTCCCGGCCCAGCCTTGTTTTGATAGTTATGACTTACACTGTCTCAACCCCACTGTTGTCTTTGTACTGTAGACAACATTATTTAAACAATTTCTTTTATTTACATGTGAGAAAGAGGGTGAGAGAGAGAGAGAGAGAGAATATGGACGTGCTGGGGCCTTCAGCTATTGCAAACAAATCCCCAGAAGCATGCTCCACCTTTTGCAGCTGGCTTACATGGGTCCTGGGGAATCAAACCTGGCTCCTTTAGCTTTGCAGGCTAGCACCTTAACCGCTAAGCCATCCCTCCAGCCCTAGACCACATATTTAGTTCTGCACACATTCTCTACCGTTTCCTTCAGTCGGTTCCCATGTTATGCCTTACATTTGAAATGGTCTTGTCTGCCTTTTCTTGTCTCTTGAACTCTAGCCTTTCTTCAAGACCTGATAAAAATGCAAAATAGTTTCTATGGTCACTTTTCCTGGCTCAGCCCTTACCACATGCTGCTTTGTAATTACATTAAGTGTCTCATTTTGGTTAGTAGAATTCAGTCTATCTTAGGGTTTGCATCTTTTCTATATCTCCAAAGTGTATAAGATGATGAATTTTCATAATATACACACCAAGTCTTTATTTAATAGCAAAGGCAACCTTAGTTTTTCTGAGTCATATCACCACTTCATTAAAAGGAAGACTTTAGTTTTTTAAAAAATATGTTTTTATTTATTTTCAAGGAAAGAAAGAAAGGGGTGGGGGAGAGGGAGAATATGGGTGCTCCAGGGCCTCCAGCCACTGCAAACAAACTCCAGACACATGAGCCACCTTATGCATCTGGCTTACATGGGTACTGGGGAATCAAACCTGTGTCTTTTGGCTTTGTGGACAAGTGTCTTTATCTATAAGCCATCTCTCCTGCCCAAGACTTTAGGTTTTTAAACTAAGAGTTTCTCATGTATTTTCCAAGCATTAAGCATAATTTAGTTTTTTTTTTTTCAATATTTCCCTTGATAATTCTCTGGGTGTACATTGCTAAGGAAATTTATAAAATAAAAGTAGATTCTTGACAAAAACAATTTTGCCAGCATTCAACTGTAGACACACTGTAGTTTTTACTCTTTATTGACAATTAGTCTAGCCTTCTAATCTTCCTTAATACTTGAAAATTATACCAGAGTAGGGTATTTTCTCCCCACATGTTTCTTTTATATTTATTAAAGCCATTTGAGCATCACATGTAGGTAATATTGATTGATTTTATTCTTAGTAATGTGGATTACTGATATGGATAAAAGTATTTCTTACAACTGAAAGGATGTTTCTTATGTGAATATTATGAAAATATCTTCATCACAATCATAGACATTATGCTAATTCCTTTTGAGTGTGTATATTAATGTGTATGTGGGTGTACACATGTGTGAGTTGCATGTGTGTGTATTCATGTGTGTTTGGAGGTCAGAGGACAACTTTGATGTCATTCCTTAGGGATCATTCACTTTTATTTTGAGACAGTGTTTGTCACTGGTCTCAAACTTACCAAGTAGTTTAGACTGGCTTTCCATTGAGGCCCAAGACCCTTATATTTCTGCTTCCCCAGCACTGGAATTATAAGTGTATACCTGATATAAGGCTTTTTCATTTGTATGTGGGTTCTGAGGATCAAATTCAAGTTCTCATGCTTGCAATGCAATCACTTTGCCAACTAGGCTATTTCTACAGCTCAGTAAGTTAATTCTCATTGAGGCAAATTACATTGCATAATAAAAAAAAAATATTGGTGAGCTTTTGGTATGAAGGTGTTAAAATACTGATGACTTTTTAATACACCATGAATATTATATTTGAACTGAAGAGTGGAAGACTTGTTAAATAGAAATTTAGTGTATTTAATCAGAGATGTTTTAATTCAAGGGTGGGAAATTAGCATAAATTTAAGATTGGGTGTCAACACAGTAAAGGTACAATTGTTACTTATTAAAGATTATATTCCACCCTAGGCCTCTTATAGAAGGTTATTAACCCAAGTTCCCCTCATAACAAGCTCAAGTTCAGAACCCAGGGGAAAAAATGCAGGTCACTGGGAAGTCTCAATAGCCAATGTGCTGTTAAGTAGCAACGAGACTTAATATATCTGTGAGATTTAGCATGTGCCAGGCTGAGAGCTCTATGCACAGTCATTCTGTAATTCCTCACCGCAAACCTATGAAGGGTTGCAGAGCCTCCATTTCACACCCATGAAAGTAAAGCCCTTCCCCCAAGGTCATCCAGAAAAACAAATGGTGAGGATTAAGTGACCTGTAAAGCCATGTACAGAAATATCCCACTGGGAAGTGGGGAAAGAGACCCACCCCACAAAGGAAGCAGTCTAAATGAGGAAAGTAAGCAGAAAAGATCTAGCACAGCCTGGCTTTCATAGGGAGAGGCTGGACATTCAGGTCTGCTGCAGTTTACTGTGGAGCTTTGCTCTTCCAGTGACCTCACTCAGGCAGGTGACAGATTACTGAGCCTAAGGACAGCTGTGTGCAGCTGTGTGAATGCCCAACACTACAGCCACGGAACAGCGTTCACTATGTCTAATGTGCCTACTTGCATGAAAGTAGCATTTCATAATTTAACAATTTTTTTCAAAGGCTGATATATACATATAATTAAACATGAAAACTTGCCGGGGCGATGGCTTAGTGGTTAAAGTGGCTTGCCTGTGGAGACTAAGGACCTAGGTTCGACTCCCCAGAACACACAAAACCAGACACATATGGTGGTGCACAAGACTGGAATTCATTTCCAGTGGCTAGAGGAGCCCTCATTCTCTCTCATAAATAAATAAATGAATGAATAAATAAATAAGTTGATCTGGGCACGGTGGCACACACCTTTAATCCTGGCACTTGGGAGGCACTTAGGAGGATCACTGTGAGTTTCAGACCAGCCTGGGACGACAGAGAAAGTCCTAGGTCAGCCTGGGCTAGGGTGAGGCCCTACCTTGAAAAGCCAGAAAGTAAGTAAAAAAAAAAATAAATAAACCCTTTTTTTTTTAAAGTAAGCAAAACTTCTTTCATTCTGTGTGTGTGTGTGTGTGCGCGTGGTTTGCCTGATGGAGGTCAGAGGACAACCTCAGATGTCGCTTCTTGCCTTTCTACTTTGTAGCAGAGTCTCTCCTTGTTCCCCACCACATTTTCCAGGCTCGTTGGCCTTCAAGCTCCCCATTGGTTCATAGGTACACTGAGGACCTGCATGTCTGCTACGTATCCAACTTTTCCTCCGCTCTTAACACCTCCCCACTCAGGTTCCTCACCATTACTTTGTTAGTTTCCCATATGGTTCCAGAGAGACGGAAGCACTGCTCCATGGAAGCAACCCTGAGAGCCGAACAGACCTTCTGATCTGTACAAGGACCTAGGAGAGTTTCACAGCACCAGACTTTCTTTCTTTCTTAAAAGTTTTTCACTACAAAGTCCTTTGCACCGAAGTGCTGCAGTTTAGCCGACGCGAGGGCTGGGCAGGCAGGGTACGCTGCACGCCGAGTGCGCCCCTGGGTGCGAACATTCCAGCGAGGTTTCAGGGGCTGCGCTTGCTAGCTGAAGGTGCCAGGGAGGATCATTCTGGTCACCACTGCTGCTTGTCCTCACGAGGCTGTGCCCGTCTGCTTTCCCACCCGTGCTGTGTGAGAGTGCCTGCTGACTCACAACCAAGCCTGCTAACTAAATTGTTGGGTTTGGGCCAACATGATGAGGAAAAGAAGATGATTGTCAGTGTAATTTAATTTGCATTTGTCTTATGAATGAGGTTGAATGCCTTTTGATTTGGTTAAGAGCTACTTGTAGTTTCTGTGTGCATTATCTTTTCACATACTTTATTCAATTTTTTTGTTTGGGGATTTGGTCTTTTTCTTACCATTTAAAAAAATATTTTTTATTGATTTATTTGCAAGTAGTGGGAGACAGAAGACAGCAAGACAGAGAGAACGGGCACGCCAGAGCCTCCAGCCACTGCAAATGGACCTCAGATACACGTGCCACTTCGTGCATCTGGCTGTGTGTGGGTACTGGGGACTCGAACCTCGGTTGTCAGGCTTTGTGGGAAAACACAGTAGCTGCTGAGCCATCCCTCCAGCCCTTTATTGCCATTCTCTTTTAGAGGACAGTTACGTGCTAGTTAATTGATCTCTTGTCATGGATCAATTGCAAACGTCTTATCCACTTTGTCATTTAAGTCATGAAACTTGCTAAGACTGGGAGATTTTCAGCCACAGCTTTAGCAGCGCATACATCAGGATCACAAAAGATCCCCCATGTTTTCCTTCTCTACATACATGCTTTCATTATTTGCAGTTCATTTTTCCCTTTATTTGTTATTTTTTTTATAGTATAGAGTATGGCATCCCCATGTCATTGATTGGGTATTGTTTGTCCTACTTACTGAGCTAAGGTCTCTCACTTAAACTCTGAGCCGTATCCGTAGCCTAGTGAAATCATTTGACTTTTAAATATTCTAGCTAGCTAATCACACACACACACACACACACACACACACAAAATGGGTATCTATAACATGATAGATTTGTATTCATCAATTTAATAGCTGACACTGTAATTGAATTATCTTATTTGTTATACATTATACATTTGTAGTTGATTTTTATTTTTCTAGATATATTCCTTTCTTTTTTTTTGTCTTTCAGCCAAATTTTATGCTCCTAATGTCTTGTTCTCTTTCATTTGTTATTTCATAAATATTTATTGACCTATTGTGAACAAGCACTGTGCTAGGCATTTGGAACAGAGGGGAGAATTTTCTTCTCTTGGCATATGTCTAGCATGGGAGATATACAAGGAACAATGATCATGATATATATATCTATATAAATATATATATATTTCAAGAAAGGCTCTCACTGTAGCCCAGGCTGACCTGGAGCTCACTCTGTAGCCCTAGGCTGGCCTCAAAGTCACAGTGATCCTCCTGCCTCAGCCTTCCAGGTGCTGGGATGAACAATGAGAGCTGCCACACCTGCCCATTTCTAATAATGAATCATCTTTTGTCCTGATGAATTCTATTCCTTTGGTGTGCTAGGTTATTTTCTCTAATATTTCATTCAGAACTTTCCACTGATATTCTTAAGTGCGATTTGTCTCTGGCTTTTTATTCGCAACCCTTGGAATCTTAAAGCTCTTGGCGTGAGTACTTTATATGGTTCAAAACCCAGTGTGGATCATTTTGCTTGATTTGTTTAAGTAACAACAGAATTATTTTCTTTTTAAATGTCTCGTTGAATACACTGGAAACCAGATAGACTAGTTACTTTAAAAAAAAAAACAAACTGTAAGCTGGGCGTAGTGGCACATGCCTTTAATCCTAGCACTCAGAAGGCAGAGGTAGGAAGATTGCCGTGAGTTTGAGGCCACCCTGAGACTCCATAGTGAATTCCAGGTCAGCCTGGGCTTGAGGGAGACTCTATTTTGAAAAACCAAAAAAAAAAAAAAAAAAAAAAAAAAAACAACAACAACAAAAAACAACCAAAAAACAAAGACCTGTAAAACTTTGGGTAGCTTTGTAGTCTGCATATTTATTCAATCTATAATCTTCTTACAACCGTCTTCTCTAGGATGAATAAATTAACTTTCCCTTTAAGCATGTCAGTTTCAAATAGGGTTACAGTTTATCTATATACAGGTAAATGAAGAGTCTTTTAGTATTATTTAATTTCATGTCTTTCTCTTGTTATTTCTAGCATCTTCCTTCGTGTTTTGTAAACTTAACATTCCACTCATTGTTTTGAATGCCTTTTTTTAATTTATCATTTACTCTGTTTCTGGAATGGTTCATAATTTCTACTGTTTTGTGTATCCTAAGTCATTAACATCTATTTACATTGTTACCCATCTTTCTGTTTGTTTGTTTCCCTTTGGTCTTGTGGTTCTACTAATTCTTCCAATTTTCCTCTGAGCATGTTTCAGAGTCTCCCACCATTTCTGAGATAGAGAATATTTTTTTGAGAATTTGGAAAATTTGGTTTGTAGTTAATTTTGACCTAAAAGTGATTTACAAAAGTTTAACTTTAAACCTCCAAAATTAATGGCCTTCCAGCTTTCAAATGTTTCTATTAATTGTATCATGACAAGGTAGTTCTGCTTTTTTGAAATTTGTTAAATGTTTTGGGGCCTAATTTCCTGCAGACTCCTAGGCACTTTAGGAGAACACATACTCTTTATTTTCAGGAAAAAGAATTTTGTAATATTTTATTTTTATTTATTTATTTGAGAGAGGGAAAGAGGTGGAGAGAGAGAGAGAAAAAATGAATGGGCGTGCCAGGACCTCCAGCCACTGCAAAGGAACTCCAGATGCATGCACCCCTTGTGCATCTGGCTCATGGGGGTACTGGGAAATCAAACAGAGGTCCTTTGATTTTGAAGGCAAGTGCCTTAACCGCTAAGTCATCTCTCCAGCCCATGCCTCCACCCCCGGTAAAGAATTTAATATAGATTTGGTAGTCTTGTCTTAATCATTTTACTATATGGTTTTTCTTTTAAGAAAATTGTTTTGTTTATTCTTATTATTTATTTGAGAGTGAAAGACAGAGAGAAAAGGAGGCAGAGAGCAAGGGAGAGAGAATGCATGCGCCAGGGCCTCCAGCAACTGCAAACGAACTCCAGACATGTGCGTCCCCTTGTGCATCTGGCTAACGTGGGTCCTGGGGAATCAAGCCTCAAACCAGGGTCCTTAGGCTTCACCGGCAAGCACATAACTGCTAAACCATCTCTCCAGCCCCTATCTGGTTTTTCTATAGATGTGCTTGTGTTTTTTCTTCTTGGTCTTTCACAAATCAAAATACATGAATCAAACTATTATATAACTAGTGTGCTTTTTCTTCACACTCCATGTGGTTCAGGCAAGTTCCCACATTAAGAGTAATGATTTACATTTTTCCTGTTTTGAAAATATTTTCCTAACTAAAAGTTCATTTACATGTATTTATGCAGCCTCTTAATTCCATTGTACTGTGGCAGATACATATGTAATATGTATTAATTATATATATGTTATATATAATAATGAATATTAAATAAATAGACACTTCATGTGTATGTGTGTGATGTGCATGTGTGTTTTTGTGTGTGGGAGCACATGTTTATATGTCAGTGTGTGTGTGTGTGTGTGTGTGTGTGTGTGTGAGAGAGAGAGAGAGAGAGAGAGAGAGAGAGAGGGTGGGGGGAGAGGGAGGCCAGGCCATAGGTCAAAGGTTGTTGTCTTTTACAAGTGTTCTCCACTTATTTTACCTGACAGAGTCTCTAACTGAACCTGGAGCTCTGTGATTTGGCCAAACCAAAAATGAACCCAACATGGCTCAGGGAAATTTTGCAGAAGAGGGGGTGGAAAGAATGTCAGAGTCATGTGTTGGGTCATGATATGCAGAGACATTTATTGTACCAATAACTGTGGGCTAACTCCACAATGCATGACCCATTTACATCAACAAGGAGGGGCCATTGGGAGGAGGTAGGTCATGGGTGAGCCTAAACAATGGTACCAAACTGCCTGTATTTGCTGAAAAAAAAGCTAATAAATTAAATTTAAAAAAGAAAAGTAACTGTGAATTTAATGCACTATAGTCCTGTTGTATACAATAAACATTTCCCATTGAAAACTACAAAAAAAAGAGCTAAACTGAGGATCTCATACCCATATGATAAGCACTTTACTGTGTGAGCCAATTCCCTAGACCCTCTTACTGTTTTATGATTCAGTTCTTTTCATTTATAGAAAATATTTTTATTTAATTTATTTACTTGAAAGAGATGAGGGGAGGAAGAGAGAGAGAATGGGTGCAGTAGGAGGGCCTCTCTTCAGCCCTAATTCTTGCCATTTTAACAAAAACCTTTCACTAAATAATTTGTGTTTACTTTTGTGTATTTGTGATGCATAGGAAAGTTGTTATTTTTGTTCCAGAATTTACCCTTAGTAATCTTAGATTTATATTTCTCTTTTTTTTATTTTTATTTATTTATTTTTATTTTTTTTTAAATTTTATTTATTTATTTATTTGAGAGCGACAGACACAGAGAGAAAGACAGATAGAGGGAGAGAGAGAGAGAATGGGCGCGCCAGGGCTTCCAGCCTCTGCAAATGAACTCCAGACGCGTGCGCCCCCTTGTGCATCTGGCTAACGTGGGTCCTGGGGAACCAAGCCTCGAACCGGGGTCCTTAGGCTTCATAGGCAAGCGCTTAACCACTAAGCCATCTCTCCAGCCCTGTATTTCTCTTGACAGTATTTGTTTCTTCATAGAATCAAAGGCAAAGTTAGTATGCATGATGTCTATTTCCCTTGGCCACCCAGTTATATTGAAAGTTGGGATCCTTCTCCTAGTTGCCCTACAGGAGTAATTCATATGCTTAGATTTATTGTATTTAGATTCCTGTTGGAGACATATAATACATCATTATTCTGTTCACCTTGCAGTGACTCAGAACATTAGAACTCATTCCTCCTATCAAACAATGTATCGATGACATTTAAAGTGAACAGCTGAAGCTGAGTTCCGTTATTCAGTTTTTGTATGCTAGATATGGTGTTTGGCAGAGCAAATAGCTAGACCATTAGCTAGTGAATCCTTGCCACGTGGGCTACATGGCTTCAAGTCCTCATTTAAATGTGCATCATAAAGTGGAGGCAGTGACGCGATGTAATGTCTGAAAGTGTGTGCTTACCATCAGCTATAACTGTCAATGTTGTCTTAACATGGTCATTGATCAGTCCTCTTAACAGTGATGATTGCTGTTTAAGGCCAGGCTCTACTTTCCTACCCATTTCATTATCTGGGTACTTTGCAAATACCTACCCTTTCATGTGTAAGAGCTGGGCAATGATGGTCTCTCACTTGAACCCAGAGCTTGCTGACGAGGTTTGTCTAACTGGTCAGCTTGCTCTGGGCTCCTCCATCTCCACATCCTTAGTGCTGGAATTTTAGGTGGACTGTTCCTTGCACCTTGTACTTAGGGGAATGCTGGCCATCAGAACTCAGGAACTGATGCTTGTGATACAAGCATTTTATCCACTGACCCATCTCTCTGGCCCCTGGACTTTCATTTCTTCTCTCTTGTTCTTTTTTTTTTTTTTGAAAAATGATAATCCTCTTTGGTGGAGATTGTAAATGTGTTTTCATGACTTTTTCTTTGATTGTTTATTTAAATTATTTACCAAGCATCTAAAGTAAGCAGTGTGCTAGGCTCTGGGATGAGTTGGTGTGTAATAGAGTTTATTTGTGTCCTCACAAATTTCTGGGGTGCCAACACACACACACACACACACACATGAATAGTCATTGTAATTTGTGTTTTGAAGAAGTAGCATTCTAGAAATGTAAAGAAAAGATAGGTGAATTGGCATCTGAAGGGTACAGAACTAAGAAGCAGGGTTAGGAGTTAGGATTAGGTGACTCAGGCAGACAGAAGTGATTCCATGGGATACTGAAGAGATGGTCGTAACGGAAGAATTAGCAAAAGAAATTGAAGATGGAGCAGGGCAGACAGTAGAGTAAATAGGAACATTGGTGGGCTTCTGATGCTTGTGGGATGCTATGAAGATGTTGGTCTTAAAAATAGGGAGACATGGACAGGACCGATGGCTCAGCAGTTAAGGTGCTAGGTGCTTGCCTGCAAAGCCTAACAAAGCTGCTTCGATCCTCCAGTACCAATGTAAAGCTTGGTGCACAAAGTGGCACATGCATCTGGAGTTTGTTCACAGTGGCTGGAGGCCCTGGTATGTCCATTCTCTCTCCCCCCCTCTCTCTCTCTGCTTTTAAATAAATAAATAAATAAATAAATACTTTTAAAAATTGGGAGATGTAATGTCCAGCAAAGGATTGAATCCAGGTCAGTAACTTTCTGACCCTCTGTGAGACATGCCTATCTCTAAATGAATGAACCTGGTCTTGCCTAAGGGCAATGAGAAGCCAAGAAAAGAAGTTTTTATTAAAGATGAGTTGTTTGGCACTTTAAAACAGATAAATCCCTCTATCATTCTACCAAAACATAGTTACTTAGTAAGTAAGGGCAGAGGACTCATAGTGTCCCCAGGGTGACAGAGAATTTCCCTTGTGATCTTTATGAAGCATGTACCCAGATATGAGGCTATCTAGAACTCCCCCCCCCCCGCCCCGCCTTAGAGGTCGACAAATGGTAAAGTCTGAAATTTTCAAATAAGGTTGAATACACTTGAGAAACTTTCCACTAGCCACTTAACAGCAAAAGCTTAAACTTTCAACTCATTGACAAGAAGAGTGCTTAAGATAAATGTGTGTTTCTTGCTTACACGCAGCAGATATTCTGTGAGGATTAAGCCACAAGAAGTCCTAAGGAGGAACTAACTGTAAAAGCTTAAGTAGAAACAACTTCCTGCTGTCCTGGTTTGCTGTAGCGATTTGCATATTGTGCTGGGAAGGATGCATCCTATTGTTATCAGACAATGGGTTGCATTTAATCTGCTGTCTATAACATAGCCACTACGAGTTATTCATAACCACTGGAGAGTTCTCGAGTATTGATGACATAAGAAATTTTAAACATTGACAAAGTCTCAAAGTGCTATCTGTTTTTTATAAAAATAGTCCTATATTTGGTGTGCATATGCATTTCAAAAATAACTTTCAGAGAAATAATTACCATGAACAAAACCAATAATTATTCTGACCTGAAGTTTAATTTCTTGGAACAAAGAAAAGCAATGCTCTTGAGGGGTGATAGTGAATAGAGGCCTATTGTACAACCCTGTGTTTTAGTTTTTGAAAATAGAGACTATTCAAGTTTATAATATTGCTTATAAAAGTTCTTCATGTAATAGTACTTTTTGTTGCATGCACATGTGTGTGTTGTGAGCATGTGTGTGGGGTTCATATGCATGGGGTGTATACATATGCACATGGCTGGGCCAGAGGTGAAGGTCAGTGTCTTCCATAATCACGCTCCACTTTATAGGCTTTCTCGCTGAACCTAGAGCTCATTGATTGGGTTAGACTAGCTAGCCAGGGAACTCCAGAAATTCCTGTCTCTGCCTTGGCAGTGCTGTGGTGGCAGGTTTGTGCCATCGTGCTAGTACAGTTAGCACAGTTCCTCGCTGATTTCCTCCCTAAACCCTCTCTCTTATTTCTCTTCCTCCCCTCCTCTTCCTCCTCCCTCCCTTCCTTCCTTCCTTCCTTCCTTCCTTCCTTCCTTCCTTCCTTCCTTCCTTCCTTCCTTCTTCCCTTCCTTCTTTCCTTTCTTCCTGTATACCTACCTTCCTTCCTCCTTTCCTTTCTTCTTTCCTCCCTCTATTCCTTCCTTCCTTTCTTCTTTTCATTTCTTTCACAATGTGTCATACTGTAGCCTAGGCTGGCCTGGAACTGAATACATAGTTCGGGCTGGCCAGGAGCTCACCCTGTGTAAGCTATCCAAATGTTGGGGTTTTAAAAGTGTGAGCCATCATGTCTGCCTATGTAATATTATTTCTAGAAGATCTCGTAGGTATTTAGGATTTGTTGCAGTAAAAATGGAAATATTTTATGTTGTGGAAATTTTTCCTTAGGTGAGCCATGTAGAACATGAGAAATGCGCTGTTTACACAGTGTTGCTGATGGATTCCTTATCTAAGCAGAGCATCTCAGAAAGCCTTGCTCACTAACGAGCTAAGTGTGTGTGGCGGGGAATGGAGGCAGTGCAAGAAGCCTTCATACATCATTTCAGGAATTATAAATAGATAGCACTACATAGTGCAGAACAGAGTCCTTGATTTAATATTCTTTTTCATCTAGGAGAAACACAAATGCAATCACAGTTACACAACTTAATAAGCGACCATGCCACACAACTGGCTGTGTAGAGCCCCCGCAACTGAGTTATGAGTAAGTGGGACGTCAGATACAAGGAGTGGTTATCAGGCAAATCTAGAATGCGTGTGGATAAGGGGAAGACTGGAAATTGAACAGAAAGGTTGAGGCGGGCTGGAAAATTCAGGGTCAGTAAATCTCGAGGTTAAATCTAGTATGCTATCAGATGGCCCCATCTTGTAATGGAATTATATTACAAATGCTTAAAGACAGAGTGTTCAAACAGAGTCTCTGCTATTCTAGGTGAAATTATGAAAAGACCATTAGATATACAGCTCAGAAAAGAGTTGGAATAGAATAGGGTGGGCAATTGTATTGAGTCCTTCTGGTCTCTTGACAAGACTTTGCGAGGGAAATGGAATAGATTAGGATAGAGTATTGCAATTGTCATTCTTTTGTGATTATTTTGTTTTGATTTTATTTGTTTTTGTAATGGTCATTGTTTTTTGTCTTTAAGATGTGGATTAAGCTGCAAGATTAACATGCCAGATTCTATCTCTCCTCTGAGGTTTTAGCCCAAATGATCAATTAATTGGCGGGGGTTAATAGTGTGATGTTGTATAGTTATTCTAATTGGACAAACACATCTGTGTTTAACTTAACTTGAAGAATAAGTTCTCACAGGGTCAAAAAGCTTCAGAAAGACATTACCATTTGAAAACTGAAGATAATGTAGTGGTTTTGCGTAATTGCACACATAGTCACCGCATAGGGCAACCGTGACGAGTTTACTTGCCTGGCTCAGTAAGTAGGCCTTCTTCAACTGTTTCTTCCTGTACAGGCTCCGAGAGAAAAAAACGAGTCACACAGTCACTCTGAAAAACAAGATAAAATATAGCACCTCTTCGTTTCTGAGATTTACTGTTTGTGTGCACTGTTGCATGAAAGCATTGCTATGTGTATGGTTTTAGTAGGTACCTGTTATAGAGCCCACAAACAGAGAAGGTTGTTATCAAGTATATTGTCAATACCACCATTCTACACAAATGGAGCTAATGTGTTATGTGACTGAAGGTCAGATTATATTCCTACAGGAGGTTTTAGTGTGCTTGCTTATTACAGGTCATTATAAACATTTATGTTCTGTGAATATGTAATTATGCATGAATCTTACACCTCTCTTTCCTAGAATATATGTATCTTTGGATAAAGCTTTCTGAGAAAAGTTATTTTCATGGGATGAAGAGATGGCTTAGTGATTATGATACTTGCCTAAAAAACCAAAGGACCCAGGTTTCATGCCCCAGCACCCACGTGAGCCAGATGCATAAGGTGGCGCATGCATCTGGAGTTCGTTTGCAGTGGCTAGAGGCCCTGGCATGACCATTCTCTCTCTCTCTCTGCTTCTATCTTTCTCGAAAAAAAAAAAAAAAAAACTGTTTCCATTATCTTAAAGAAGTTACTGTCAGTAGGACACTATTGCTCACTTGGTGAGTCACATTACTGTCTGTTCAAGCCTAGCAATGCTCATTGAACCATATATTCACCCCACCTTTGAGGAATGCTGGAAGGTATTTAGAGACAGGAGGATACATAAGTTGACCTCTGTCTTTAGAGCAAAGTCTAGAGGAGGAAATAGATCATAATTGCTGTAAAGGAAATTCTAATTACGTCTAATTTTAGTTATAAAAATCTAGATGTTTACACAAGCATGGGCATTTAACTTGAACTCAAAATGAACAGCTGAGTGATGAGTCTGAAGGCGCCATTTCTTAGGGAAA